>NW_028288623.1:164500-329000 GCF_059628265.1 Tinamus guttatus
GGGGAAAAATGTTTGGAATCTAGACTTCAGTGTAGGTGGATAAGTCTTAGAACATTAACCTATCCGTCAAATATATAAGTGTAGCTTTCCCTGTTTTCTGTCTTTCAGTGATCCTGGTGGAGGGATTGAGATGTCAGAGTTCATACGAGAAGCGACTCCCCCGGTTGGCTGTAGTTCACGCAATTCCTATGCTGGGGTAGATCCAAACAACCAGGTAAGAAATAAAGCTGTTGTAGCTGTTGCTTTAGCAACCTGAAGATAATTTTTGAAATCCAAATTAAAAAAAATGCCTCTTACTGTGCAATATTTTCTGATTGTATTTGGCACAACAACTTTTTTCTGTCTTTTTCTGTTTTATTACTGTGGTAGTGCCTCTTTCCAGTTGTTTGCTTCTAGCTTCTCCCACTTTGCCTTCTTTCTAGTTAATCATGGATCAGCATACTATCCCATCAGACATGTTCACTGCTGGGTTAGCTTCTGATTTAGAAAATCAAAATGGCTTATGATGTAGCTAAACAGGAACCAAGAACCACTGACTGAGGTGCACTCCTCCTTTTGGTGCAAGTTAGCCATTAGATGGTTCAAGCCACAATATATGACCTCATCCTTGAGTTCTAATGGGGACAGAGGAAGGGGTTAGTTTTGATCTGGGTCAGTTAGGTGCATAAGTGGTAAAATGCAACTGCATTGGTTTTGAGGAGGTTTCATTATAATTTCATTTTAGAATGTATCCGCTGCTGCTTGTCTCTTGTCGTGCTACTTGACTTTCTAAAAATTATATTGCTGATGTTTCAGACTCTTGACATCTGAAATGCTGATTTGAAAGTGCCCAGAGACGTGTAAATTGCTGGAAATGAAAAGACTAAAATCATTTATTCCTGACTACATGTGTAAGCTCCTCTTTCAGACCGTCTAACAGGGAGGGAACAAGGCAGTAGATAGGGGCTACAGTGCAGCAGATGGAAGGGCTGAAGAGCTTGGCTTTCTTTGACTTTAATGCAGTTTCATTATGCTCTAGTTGCTTTGTGATTTCACGGGGGAAGTTGTTCCATTGCATTTTGTGTTCACAAGATAAATGCATTGGAGTCTTAAACAGGACAGAATGTGCATGTCTATTTTAGCTATGATGCTTAGCTGATTGTGGTATCTTTCTTTTCCTAGCTCTTCATGGGGAGAAGTAGATTAGCTGTCCAACCTAAGGTAATGCTGCCAGTAAGCAATGCAGCATTAGGTTAAAGAATGAAGTGAAATTCTCGGTGCAATATTACAATAAGTCTCTGGGCAATATATAAGGTAGCGTAGTGTTAGGCTGATGTTGGTGTTCTGGAAAAGCTGACTGATGCTGACTGACTGCACAATGCTGTTACGCATCAAAGATATGCTCTAAGAGGCTTTCTCCTCTGAAGAGAGCAGGTATTTTGTAGTGTTCATAGGACGTATTTCCATGGAAGAAGTATGAAGTGATGGTCCCTATAGGAAGAGCAGACCCAGGTGGGGATTGTGGGTCTCTGCTCTTTGGAGCAGACTCTTTTCCCAACGTTAGTAATGGTTGTAATTGTAAAGCCTGGGAAGAAACTCAGTATTCTTTCCTATGTGCTTTAATGGTTATGTTAGAACTAAAACCGATGTTAAAGGAAGGAGGGCAGTGTTTAGAACATGCCTGTGCTGATAAAAATTAGTGCTTGCTACCTCCTGTTATGAAATTTTCCATATCAAAAAGGTATTTGAACAATAAATACCCGAGTTCAGCTTTTTTCCCCTTTTCCTCTAATGCTTTACATTAGCATTCAGCTGCAGGATCTAAAGGCAAGGAAAGGGGGTGGAATAGATGGAATAGCTAACTAAAAACATTCGTAACACAGTAGAGAAAACATGCTTTTTTTTTCTCTCTTTTTTTTTTTCCTCTTTTTGTCTTCAGCTTCTGCATTTCTGCATTACATGTCTAACAGCTGCTGTTCTGTAGAACGGCCAAGTAAAATCTGCATACTTTTTCAGAGTATTTTGTTTGATATCCTTAGAGTTAGTAGAATTGGCCATTGGACTTTCTTAAAAAGAAGATGCAATAAATTCAAAAAAAGATTTAAACTAAAGAATAGATCAGGAATACTGCACAGTCTTTCACTAATCCATTTGCTTGCTTTGAGGGAACTGTAGTCTATGTGCTTGGGAATGGCTTTCAAAAGAAAAATCGCATTTGAGAATGCGAGTAATAACAGCATGATAATCAATTAAACCTAATTTAAATTTATTCAGTTACTAGCAGGGATCATCCTGCCATGTGCCCTGTTGAACTTCCTGTGCTTTCCATGCGCTCATACTTCAGTTTTTTGCTTCCTGGTCACCTCCTTGATAGACCTGAAATATCACCTTGCTTAAAATATGTATCTCTTCCAAATGAAGCAATTTCTGGATTTAGCTCAATGTTTACTATGTTCAATAAACAAGTACTTTATTAACTTGTTTTTAAGCATTTTGGGCAAATATATACACTGCAATAAACATTCAGCTTATTATATAGTAGCTTGTCTCCATAATACATATTTTAAACACAAACTCAAATTAGAAATTGCATATTTAAAATCCTTGTGTTAAAGTCTCTATGCTCATTGTTTATAAACAACCTAAAGCAGTGGTGTGGTTGGATGCATAAGTTAGATGTCATGATTATGTTCACAGTAGGAATGTTCTGAGGTAGAGAAGACTTCACAGAGGTTGTCAGTTCTTACGTTTTTTGAAAATCTCTACTGTACATTTAACCACAGGTGTTCCTACAATAAGAAACAACAGCTGTGTGATTTCTGAAAACTTACAGCTTTCTAAATGTGATCTTGTTTCTAGGTTGGGTCTGGGTTATCTCGTCTGGGAACAGCAGCAACCATCAAAGGTGAGATTTTTAGTTGTTCCTAAGTCTTACAGTAGCATTTCAAATCAGCAAAATCAGCAAATAGTGTCCATCTTGTTTAGCCTCACACAGTTCTGAGGCAATTGCTGCATTTACTAGAAGTAAAAGAAGTCTTCCTTGGAATTGAGTTGAATATGCTTTTATTATTATTATTTTTTTATTTTTATTTTTATTTTAGTTTTTTTCCCCTCTGAGTTCCATGCAACCAGTCACCCTTCTGGTGTTTTCGTATTTTTGGTTATTCAGCATCTAGCAAAGTTGTTCAGAACAATGGTTGCAAACATCTCTAAGAATATGACTAATTTGTAGTAGGGAAATTTTTTACCTTGTCAACTTAAGCTGATAAAACAACTCTTAAAAGAAAGTGAGGTTTAAATTTTTGTCACCTTCCTGATTTTTCTTAAACTTTTTCATCTTTAGAAGTACTTAAGTAATCTGTTCCTTATTTTTATTGGCATCTCTATGAGAAGGAATATTCAGGTGTATTTATCTCTAAGAATAGTGTTACTATTGGGTTCTGCTTAATATACTTTCTTCATGAAAGATGCATGTAATGGAACAAAAGTTGGTTTAATATTCAGAGTGAAACAAATGGTGTAGACAAGATCAGAAAAATCCTTTGTTACTTATAATTACTCTTGTTCAACTCCAAATAAAGGCAACAGTCTTTTGTCAGGTGAGAAATGTACACTGTACAGGAGTGAGTATTTTGAGCAATAATACTCCTCTCTCAAAATTTACAGGAGATACTGACACCGCAAAGACCTCTGACGATATCAGTTTAAGTCTTGGCCAGAGTTCTAGCCTATGTAAAGAAGGGAGTGAAGAACAAGGTAAAATTTCTTCTTTGTGAATATTAAACATGGTATTTGATTACCAACATCTTAAAGATACTAAATAAATCCGTACAGTTTGTTGATAGAATCTAGAAAGGGTATTTTGAAGCACTCCGTCTTTTTCCTAATTACTGTTAAGTTCCCAGGATACATGGCTTAAATCCTTTTAACTTTGCTCTTTGCCTGTATTTTTCCTGTTGTAGCGCTCCATAGCAGGTAACAAGTATTTGCTGTATACCTGCCTCCTTGCTGCTGGAAGATGGCTAGTTTGTATGTCTCCAGACTATAGTTTTCTGGTACTAGAAGTGGCTTGGAATTCATGGAATTCAGTGAAGGCTAATATGCTTCTCTTTCCTGTCCAGTCAAAAGGGTGTTTTTTACATCAGGCCTGCTCTCCTGCTTTTCCTGTAAATAAGCTTGCACAATGTCCTGTTTTTAGATACAGGTTCTATGTAGCTAGACTGTGTAGAGTTTCTAATATAGAGAATTTTGTGGTTGTGTTTTTTAATATGGAAGGAAGCTTGGGCTCTCTGCTTCTACATTTCTGCATATTTTTTCAAGGTTATGGGTTTTTTTGTTTGTTTTTTGGTTTGTTTGTTTGTTTTTTACATGTATAGCTTTGTCCTGAGAAAAATCTACCTCACCTAAAATAGAGCTTAAAGTCATAGGGGAATCCTTTGTTTGCTCATTTAAAACACCTTCTGGTGATTAACAGGAGACTAACTCTGGGAATTCTGTAGTTTTTTGATCCATTTCATTATGCTGTTAAATTCCTTAACTCAAATAGACTTAAGGAATTTATGATTGAATGATTTAGTACAAAACTCTGTTTAAGATTCATTAATACAGGTGATAGTGCTATGGTAATGGCAGCAAGATTTTGCTTTCAGCTAAGTAATGGAATTATTAGCCGAGTCTCTTAATATGCTAATACACTGTATTCAAACTTTAGCAATTGTGATAATTCAGTTTGGTCTCCAGATCTTCTGTTTTTGGTGATGATCCCAAAAAAGAGAATAACCTCAATAATGTCTGCATGCTACTGTTAAAGGAAAATCTTGACCGTCAGTGATAATAAAGATTGTGAGCAAGACCCAACAGGAAATGTTAGTGATTTGCATTAATGCCATGAGTTTTAGAAGTTAGGGGATCAGTTTTATTAGAGCAGTAAGTGGTTTGTGTGTGTGTGGTGTGTGGTGTTGTGTGTGCGTGTTTTTTTTTTTTTTTTCTTTCCCAAAGCTGAAACTGGGAGCTGTTCAGAAGAATTTTGGTAACTTTGCAGTTAGTTTAATTGCAGCCCTGATCAACCTGTGCAAGTGCCTGAAGGTCCTTGTTAACTGTGTGAGCTCTGGCTGCTCTCTAGTAGAAAAGGGGATTATTATTATTTTGTGATGGGCAATACATTACCTTTTCTTCTAATCATTTGCAAGCTTATGCAAGAGACATGATAAAATATAGGGTTGCACCTCATTGTATATCAACTTTGGGATATATAATATTGTCTGCAACATGAATGAGAAAGAAGGTTGGGAATTTGTCAGAATCCGTGTCATCTTTTATTAACTGCTAGGTTAAATATATTGCTAACAGCTTAATTAAGGAAAAAAGTCACTCAGCTTTGCTCAAATGCTAGAGAGTATTTTTTATGGTAATTAATGCACAATACTTCACTGTGGATTTAACCACTTTTTTACTTTCTGATATAATCAAGCCGTTGTAAAGCTAATTGCAGTACTTAAATATTCTCAATTGTATCCTGAAACAGATTTGGCAACTGATCGGAAGCTTTTTCGTCTGGTGTCCAATGACTCATTTGTCTCCATCCAACCCTCACTATCCTCTGGACCGGATCTGCCAAGAGACAGCAGTGACAGAGTGTGCCTCTCGAACAACCAGCTTGTGGACCAGTCCAAGTCTAGTGCGTGTGACACAGAAGTAGCTTCACTTATAACTCTGCATTCTCACTCCTATAGAAAGGATCATAGACCACGAGGTGTACCACGGACTTCTAGCTCTGCTGTTGCTTTCCCAGATGCTTCACTAAATGACTTCCCTCTCTATCAGCAAAGACGAGGGCTAGATCCTGTCCGTGAGTTAGAAGCTTCCAAGCCCCCTGTGGGGTCCAAAGAGTCCTTGGCTGACAGCTCTTGCATTTCAGGAGTGTTTCAACTGGATGACATTCTGAAAAGTAGCAGTCCCCAACCATTGGCTAAGAGTGGGAAAAGCAGATCCTTGAAAGCAGACAAAAGTGTGGACAGTCTGAGAAGCCTGAGCACCAGAAGTAGTGGCTCAACAGAAAGCTATTGCAGTGGGACTGATCGTGACACTAACAGTACTATCAGTAGCTATAAGAGTGAACATACTAGCTCAACACACATAGAAAGTGTGCTGTCAGAGCATGAGGAGGAGTCTCCTAGGGAAGAAGATAAGGACAGCAAGAAAAAGGACTGTGGTGTTGACTCAGAGGATGACAGTAGCTCTACTACCGACAAAAGGACTAGTAGTGAAAGGACTACAGTTGAACTGAGCACCAACAGCGGGGTTCAAGGGGCAAAGGGTTCTAATTCATCTGATGAAGTGCAGGGTCAGAAAGGTCTCAGTGCTTCTGCTGCTGAGGAGGCCAATAAGAACCCCCATGCCAATGAACTGACTACACAAGTTGACAGGCCACCTGGGAAAGCAGCTGAACAAAGAGATGAGCAGGGTGAGAAACTATCTGTGTTAGTAGATTCAAGAACTTCTAAAGAAACAGGTGGAAAACAAAAAGAAGGAGATGTTCGACCAAAATCTTCTAGCTTAATACATCGAACAGCCTCTGCACACAAATCCAGCCGGAGACGGACAGGAAAAAAGCGGGCTAGTAGTTTTGACTCAAGTCGGCACAGGGAATATGTTTCCTTCCGAGGCGTATCTGGTACTAAACCCCACAGTGCTGTATTTTGTCATGATGAGGATTCCAGTGATCAAAGTGACTTGAGCAGGACGTCAAGCATGCAGTCAGCTCACCAGTTCAGCAGTGATAGCTCTTCCAGCACCACCTCCCACTCATGCCAGTCACCTGAGGGGAAGTACAGTGCTCTAAAGACCAAATACATTGCTAGAGAACGTGGGGGCACAGACGCTGAAAACGTTCACAAAACTCACCTAAGCTCTGAAGGAATTTGCAAAAAAAGATCTACACGTCGGACTTCTAGCACAAACAGTGCCAAGAATCGTGCCAGAGTTTTAAGCCTGGACAGTGGTACTGTGGCTTGCTTAAATGATCCAAATAGCTTAATGGCACCAGGTAACATAAAACAATTAACCACTTCAAAATCTGATTTGGAGGCCAAAGAGGGAGAGGTGCTAGATGAGCTATCTCTGTTGGGAAGGGCTTCACACTTAGAGTCAGTCACTCGCTCTAGGAATAGCTTACCAAGCCAGGCTACATTTCCTGAAGGAGAGGAACAAGAATCAGCAAGTGGAGGTAAGTAATTGAACTACCAGAAGTAATTTTGCCATGTTTTGTTAGTGTGTTTGATATATGTGATTAAGTTAGAAGTTACTGTAAGTAACCACTCTTAGGCGGCTTCCTGTTTCTTTGTTCTTGCTCAGTAAAATGGGCAAAGCACTTCCTTCATCTTGGCCTGGAAGATCTACAGAAATGGGAGTTGAAATCAAAGAAATGATTTGAAATGTATAGGTAGGCATTTACGGACATGTTACTGACAGCCTTGGCTAACTAGGGCTGTTGTGATCAAATCAGACATGCTCCGCTGTATTGCTCAAAAATATGGAAGTATATGTCAAATGAAAATAATGTTGATTAAGACTGTGCAGTTTAGAAAATTGAAAATATAGAATTGATTTTTTTATGTTTAGATTATTTTTCTGCTGTGGCTTGAGATGGTATTGAGCTTCTACCGAGCTCGGATGAACTGTGCTTTTTCACGGTGGTCTAGCTACTAAACTAAATTCACCCCGGGATTTGATTTTGCTTAGTCTTGTCATTGTTCAAGTTGGCTGTACAATGTTGTTTACCATTTGTAGATTTTTTTTTTTCCTTATTATGCTTATTATGAGAACATACCAGACTTCCTGTGCCAGGGAGAACGACACAGCTTCCTTTTACTTTCTAAAATAATTACTTCGATATAATGTGAAGAATAAGCTAACTTGTAGACTGTTTGTTAATACTTGTTGCACCCCTTCACTTTCTGTTGTTAGTTAGCCAGACCAACTGCATTGCCTGGAAAGCACTTTCATATTGTGGAAGGTCAGTGAATTTAAAGAAAATTTTGAGTAGTATGTGACTACTAATTATTGCAGCCTGACTTTTGGGAATGTTTCTTGGAGACAATACCCACCTGTGAATCTGGATCTTGCTAACTGAGAGGCACAAACAGTTTATAACATGGCATCTTCTATCAAGAGACGGATATATTGGAGGAGACAGATGTATTGGCAAATGTGTAACCAATTTACTGACCTTGCTACAATATTTAGACTGCTAAAACCAAATGTTGTGACTGTTCCATCACAGAAGTAGAATCCTCAAGACAATGAGGAAAAATAACTGATAATTCTTTTGTGACACTGGTTTAAGAGCAATCTTTAAAAAACAGTACAATTATTTTCTGGGAAAAGTAATTATAATGTTGTGAAACTCTATTTGATTACTGCTGAAATCTATTGATTACTGCTCAAACCTGACTAGTTTATGACTAGCTCTGTCTTCTTCAGATACTTTAACTATGTTAACATAATGTGCATATGGAAATTCTTTTTCTCTCTGTTATTGCTGATAACTGTTTTCTGAAGTAATTTTAACGAAAGAATCCGGGCTGCTCTTTCAGGACTGACTTTGCAAGCCAAACACTTGAAATGCAGCAAACACTTGAAATGTAGTTGTCTAGTTGTTAGTAAAATGATAGCTCTTTAACATTATCTCTACTGGGAGTAAATTTGATTAATAAAAGGGTTTCTTTATGTATTTAAGGGGCTTTATGTATTTGCTGTTTTGACTTGACATTCCATAGTAATATGAAGTTTAATTTCCTTTTGGCTTTTGTTATTACAGCTTTGAACTGTTTAGCATCTTTTCTGATAGGCAAGGAGAGGTTAATATACCCTGTTTTGCTGAATATGACAGACTTTACTTGCTCATCAGTTGTTAATAGTCTGTGAAAAAAATTAGTCTGTGACTAATTCATGTGTATTACCAAATATTATTAGACAGAAAAAAAGTGATATAGTGTGTGTGGGGGGGTGGAAATGGACTCACAGTTACTATTAGAAGTAGTTTTAATGATGTAAAGCCTGTGACAGCTTATCAGGGAAGTCTTGCTGCTGTTCTCTTCCCTGTCCACTTCAAACTCTCTTCTGTAGATAAATATCATTTTGAAGTTGGTAGTTTTATAGATGGGGAGTACCTGAATGATTCTTCCCTATGGGCTTCGAACTGTATTTAAGAAGTCATCTGAATTGAGGTTATCTGGACCTGAATGATTGATAACACTTGCTATATCTCATGTTTCCTACTGCTGGAGCTATAGAAAACATTTCATTTGTCAATGTATGAAATGAATGTTATTCTGTATTTCTAGAATGAGAAAAAAGATACCTCTTTCCCTTAAAACAAGAAAACAAACAAAAAGAAAAACAAAAGAAAATAATAAGAAAAAGAAAACAAAGACCCATAGAGAACAAATTAAATTTGTTGTGGATTTTCTAATGACTGTACTTCAATTGTTGCTTTGTTCTCCAGTTTTAAATGGGATTGCTATTAATCAGAGAAAATCTTTTTAACTTTTTAGAGTCTGCTAAGTTGCTTTTAAATTCAGCATTTCCCTTTGAGTTGTCTTTACCCTTGGGAGTGTTTATAAAGTGTTGTGCATGTGTGGCATAAATATCCATCATGCAAATAATGTCTGTATATATATATGTAAAAACTGATTTTTCTTTCTTTTCATGTAGCAGATGAATTAGAAAAATCTCTCTCTGTATATACGCATATATATATTGAAATTTCTGTGGTTTGCATCTGTTGGCTTTCTTAAATAATAGGTTATTCACAGATGCCCATGGATAATCCTTAAACTGATATTAATATCCCGCTGCTTTCAAGCAGCAGCTATAGCTTCCTAATTTTCAAATATCGTTTAAATTAACAATTGTCATTTTATATTTGAGCCTTTAGTAAAGTAACTAACTAGTACATTCTTGCTCACATAACTCTTAAAACATATTTAATAGTGAATATGACCACTAACATTTTCCTAAGCTGATGTTTAAACAAATTTGTTCGTTATCTTGCATAAGCAGATACAACTAGCAGTTTCATTTCTGTTATTCCGGGAAGTGGTGAATGAGTCTTACTTTCCTTTTAACAAGCTAAGCTGTTTTTTGAACAGAAACTGAAATTTATTAAAAGGAATACAGACAGCACTTGACAAGCAGCACTTGGAAAAAAATGTAAATACAGTAAATGTGGTAGAGCTATGACAAATGAAAGAGAGGATGTCTTACAATCGGGAGTACTTAGCTTAAGAAAATCAACTAAGAGCAGTTAGTGAACTGGCAGTCTGTGGTTTGACTTCCAAAGATGCTTAGATTCCCAAAAGGTCAAATAGATATCTAGTGATACTTTGGAAATATCAGTAAGATATTTTTCTTTCCTTGTTTTATTCCCAAATGTGTTATTTCATAGATCTTAATTTGTAAGATTTAAAAGAACCAGTTTAGGGTAGTATATGTCAGGGTTTTGTAAAGCCAGAGCTGGCTTCAACAGTTGAGTGTTCTCTCCCAAGTCTGTATCGCCATAAAAGGTGCACCATTTAACTTTTTGCTTTCTTTTACAGTTTATTTTCAAGATTTAATAGAGTTTTTTAGATACCTGAGTTGCACATTATGCTGGAAAATAAAAATGCTCTATACTTTCCTGTGTGTGTGTATATATATAATCCTGAAGTAGCAGCTTATCCTGTTTTTCTGTGTCTTGTGGTTTACAGTGCATCTGTACAAGTTGAAAAAAGATTTACATGAAACTGGTTTAGAATCTTGCCTTTTCTGTGGCCTATAAGAAACATGTTCATCTTCTCTGAGTGTATTTGTGTGTGTGTATATGCAGAGTGTATCTATATGTAGTCTTTGGAAAGTACTTTAAAGCTAAAATTCTCTGCTGTGCAGCAGGTTGGTCATGTCAGCTGCTACCAATATATCACTCTTTATCTGTTGTATAGATGTAACATAGCTTTAACCATCACAGATGGTTACTCATTCTGCCTGTATTGTAGAAGTCTTCTGTGCTTCTGGTGACTTTAAGTTCACGTGTTTGTTTTTTGTATGTAATTAATACAGTTTCACAAGATGGGCTTTCCAATTTGTTCTTTGAGAATCTGATTATTCACTGAAGCTACCGAATCAGTTTTGCATAGCTAGTTAAAGACTGAATTTAGAGAGGGTAGAAACTGTAAGATGTGCATGAAACCCTAATATAATCTGGTTTTGTATATTCAGGCTGTCTCTATTCTCATGCTTACCAAGACCCCTTCCACAGCAGTACTGAATTAAGTAGGTTAGCCATTAGAAAGGACTGTTTTGCATTTGAGTTTCTTTATTGGAACCTGAAAACTGTATTTCACTCCTGGTTCTGTAAAGTCTTGATTTAAGATGCCAACCAGCAATGTGCCAAACATACATAGTATTTGACTCAAGAACGAAATAGAAGTTTGAATTTTGACCCTTCCCAATATTTGTTGCTGTTTCTGATAGTGATATAATATATGATGTTAATGAAAAAATAGTAGAATAAGCAAGGCTTGTAATTCTCTCTGATATAGATGTGAAAATCTGTCTATCAGGTTTCAAGCCAGCCTAGAGAAATGTTCGGTTTAGTACTGAGGAACAGATGGCTTCATGATCATGGCCATTCCCTGCTTGAAAATGTTTCCTTAACAGATTGCTGCAACACTGTGGTTTGATGTAACTGTACATGTTCCTCTACTCTCTTCTTGAACTTGTTTTTTCATGCTTCAGCCGCAACAGGGGAGTCTGGGGTTTTGCTGCCCTTGTTGCTCTTTCAATTTTCTTATCTGTGACTACCATTCCTTTCTAAACTGTACCCTGCTTTCCTCTGCCCTGTTTTCCAGCAAAAGCTGGTGTGTTGAGGAGATGTCTCTGCTTTTCAGTGTTTTTGCGTTTGCCACATGTGTGTCCATTTTTAACTTTCTTCAGAAATTGTTAGTAGGCATATTTATTAAATGTACACAATGTTATTGCTGTAAGCCAATACTGCTTTTTTATCAGGGCAGAATAAGAAATCTCTACAGTTGTAGATTATAGAATGATTTATAATTCCTGGTGAAATAACTGCATATTGAGGACATGGATTGAATTGTTTCTTTCTACTCAAAGTTTTTGCAACAGGTTGCATAGAACATCTCAGTTTTTAGTAGTTTTCAGGACATGTGAGAATTCATAGAGATGATAAGCTTACAAAAGCTTCAACCATGTGAAAGAGGGTTGTTAACCAATAAATACTTCTGTATTAGAAACTAGGTTTCATTAATTTGGACAGTCACTGAATGTTTTGCTTCTACAGCAATGGAGATATGTAAAAATAAGTATGGATTCTTTCAAATCCCAAAGGAGACCAGATATAGATGCTTGATAAAGCATGAAATTTCAGTTTTTTGATTTGGCAACAATGTGTTCAGTGTTAGAAGATAGATCTCATAGCTCTTGTGAATACATGAGCTGTATGCCATTTATTCCAGATTTTGCTGAAAATTTATAGAACTGGTCATTACAAGTAGCTGAGAAGTCAGGTAAAAATCCCTATTTGGTAGCAAAATAGAATATCCACTGGTCATTCATTCAGGTTTTCCTGCAGAAGTTTTACTGTGTTTAATCTGAATAGTGTTTAAAATGACCTAGACTTCAAGTAATTTGACTTTTCTTTCCCAAGAAAAGAAAAGAAAGTGTTATGGGGAGCTGGTACTGTGCTTTCATTGTGTTTTTGTAAAAGTCACTAGTCTTTTTGCATTTCGGGGTTTTTATACTAATAGAGCATCTGTCTTACCCCTATAGAATGTCTTCACAGGAATCTTCTAAACCATGAAGAACTTCTCCATATTTTAGAATTTATCTGAGGCACTGTTTGGCATGTTTTGCTCACCAAAAACTAAGTGGGCCCTCTTAATGCAGTACAAATTAGAAAATCTGCTTTTTCATCTTGTACTTTAATTTCAGGTTTCAAGTTTGTGTTGAAAACAGTGGTGCATAAATGTGGTGATGGCATTGTCTATTTTCACTATGAAGCGCGACTGTGTATCTCTGAAAGAAAATACTTGTATTCTATATTTCTTAAAGCTAGTTGTGTTATATATTGCAGTAACTGGAGAAGTCTTCAAGTCTTTTTCAAACATTGAGGAACTGTAGAGTTTTTCATCAAAAACACTTGTGTATGTGATAAAGAAAAGCTTCAGAAAGGTATAGCCCAGAGGCAGGAGGGTTCAATCTGTACTCCAGAATTTCTGGGTCTGCTAGAAGGACATGAATCAATTATTGTAGAACACTCTCTGAAGTAAATTTTGACCCTTTTATTGGGAAAGTGTTGTTACAAATGCATGATGACATCTGGGTTCTGACCTTCTTCCAAGCAGAAGTACAACGAAATTTTTTTTTAAAAAAAAGGGATTTTATGTAATTCATGTCTGTATGCATAGTTGCATTAACAAATCGAAAATTTGGAGCAGTACTTTTCTTCTGATATGCTATCTTATGTTTTTACTTGGGATATGTTGCTTAGATTA
The DNA here is from genome assembly GCF_059628265.1 of Tinamus guttatus. Classification (NCBI taxonomy): domain Eukaryota; kingdom Metazoa; phylum Chordata; class Aves; order Tinamiformes; family Tinamidae; genus Tinamus; species Tinamus guttatus. The sequence goes on from NW_028288623.1 coordinate 178,033, forward strand.
ATTTGCACTTAGTTTCACAGATGTGCTAAATTTCCCCAAGTATATGTTTAAATTGGTAGCTGTTTGCATTCCAAGCCCTAGTAACTAGTATGGAAGTTTAAGGTACAACTTGGCTTTGTGGATAAAACCTGAGTATGGACACATTCATGGACCCTCTTTCAATGAGGGTACAGAAGGAAAAAAAAAAAATAAAAGGCAGTGGAACAGTTTACAGAGGAAGAAGGAATAAAATGTGGCTGTTTTAAAGAGGGAGAAGTAGTAGAGAGTTAAATGGAATAAGTTTACACTCTCCCCTTTTGTTGCCCTTTTTTCTTTTTTTTTTTTTTTTTTTTTTTTTCTTCATAGGGACTTGGAGAGACAGAGGAGGGCCTTTCCCCTGAGCACAGAGACAATTTCGCAGCTAAAATTCTGGGGGAGAGTTCCCCGGAATTTCACAAGATGGGATACTATTACAAGCCTCTATATTCCTGCTAGTAGTTGGAATGGGTGTTCACAAGGGATGAGTTCCTTGCAAAGTTGTCATTAGGCCCCTGCCTCTTTATTATATTGATCTCTGGCTTTGGGTTTTTAGTTTGTGCTTTGAACTTGAAATCCTGATCTATTCAAGAACAAATAACATACAGATCTCAAATATGTTTGAAAATTAAAGTGCAGAAGTAATTCCTACTTGAATCTCTTTGACACTAGTGAAAGGTAGTGCTTAAACCTAAATCAGAATAAAACAGAAGAACCCAAAGGAAAACTATGACATGGAAAACTTACTTTGCTTACCGCATTTATTTTAAAATGCAAGCAGAAATTGTCAAGGTACAATGTATATTATCTATTATCAAATTTGTATGCAAGTGCACATGTTGGATCTTCCTTTCTACAATCTAAAATATGCACTTACACATGTTGTCTTTCAAACAAACCATAATCCTTGTTGCTCATCTGGCTTTTTTGATCTTTCGATGGTTTCGATGTGTAGCTTCTCGGAGCGTTGCATGCTCTGTGTAGACTCGGAGCTATCAGGGCTGAAAAGCTTTGCAGTCTTTTCAGGAGAAGTAATAGACTAATTCAGTGGTCCCGAATGTCATCAGCTGCCTGCAGGAGACAGCATGCAGAATGAACATATTGAACATATTGGAAGTTGAAAATCACTAACGCATATCCTAGCCTGCAGATTATGTGGAGAGTAGAGAAAGATAGATAAAAACCGTTTCCCTCTGTAGCTTGCATTCAGTCTCTAAATGTATATGAACTTTCATTTAAAATATTTTTTTGAAAAAGATCTTCAGATGTTTAAACCTTACCCTCTCTGCAGGGCATTATGTCAGACAGTCCTTGAGGTAGACTTGTTTTAGTTGTTTCTGAGCTGTACAGGAAGGTCCTCTAGTATTTCTAGAAGCTGGGCTTTATTTCTTGCAGAACATGACATGCTTAATGAATAAAGGAGATGACAAAATCAAGCCAGATGTTTTCCCTGTTAAGTATCTTACCTTGAAGCATTGCATTTGAAGACTGCCTTTGCTAAGTAGTTGCTCTCCAGTAGAAATTAAGATGCTTACGTTTCAGTTAAGCTCAGTCACTTTGTTCTTTATTTTGTGGTGCTTAACTATTGCTTCACTGCATCGAATTCTGACTGCAGCTGAAGTCAGTGGTGCACTCTGGTGCACCACTGGTAACTCTGGTGTAAATTTATATGTGATGGAAAAATGAAGTGTTGCAAACTGTGCCATCTCAAGCTGTAAACTCTTGTGCATTAATTCGTCGAACGGGAAGTCAGGGTTCATTTTAGCTTACTTAATATGCTTTACTTCCTTGGTATTTCAAATATAAAAATTGTAGAAAAATTATTGAAGAAATTAAGAATCCTTGCTTTAGAGGATGGCTTGAATAGGTTGTGTGTTAAAGCTTAAAGCGATATGTGGAACCACAAGTAACTGAGTTCTTGTTGACATATACTGAAAAGTAATTGTTACCTCTACGTATGTAGAATGAAGCAGCAGTTGTGGAGGGACAAGGAAGAAAGTGGGCAATCCCATAGTTTTCAGGAAAAATATAAAAAAGGATTGAATTAATGATGTCTGTGATAACTTCGAAGTTTAGTAACAAAATGCTTGTGACCTTTAGACTGGTTGTTTTAATGGTATGTGATCTTTTCATGTAGCTTCCTCTATTTTAAAGAAACCTGCAGATTGAAGTTTCCTAATGTAGCATTCACTTGATAGCCTGTTGGTCGATTTATGCTCTAGCTTGTCCATGCAGTCCCCATTGCTCGTGCTGTGGGCAGTAGCTTGTCAGTCCAGGTAGATCTGTGTGAGAGCCAGGCGACATTCTTGTCTAGTAATTTTGTCAAACTTAAATGACAATTTTGTAACTTGGAAAACTTGTTTAAGTCCACATGGACTATTTTGACTGTGATTCTCTTGCCCCTCTGTCAAAAGTTTGTTCCCTGAGTGTTTTCTCTCTTCATTTTGGCTTGACACAATTCTTAGGTTTTTTGCACTCTAGTAAGAGGCTGCTTTTCTACCAAGCTGCAGTTTCCAACCTCTTCAAGATTTTGTTCTAATTCTTGCACTGGTTTCATGTGCAACTTTCCTCTCCTCCTGCTCCACTTGCCTACCAAGACCTGTTTTCCTTTTCTTTGTGGCCCATCCATCTGAAGTGGACAGGAGTTTCCTTGGCTCAGAGGAAGATTCTTTGGGAGCGTAGGCACACCACAAAGCAGTCCAGATCTGAGTTGTGGAGAAGACCCTGTTTAAACTCAGGCTGGGAGCGCAGGGAAAATTTGACTGTAAAAAGTCTAGGGTGACTGCTCTGAGTATATACAAAAAAGCATGTGGCTTTTTTGTTGGATTTTTTTGTTTGTTTGCTTGTTTTTTTGTTTGTTTGTTTTTACAGTGTCACTTTATAAATGAACCCAACCTGCTATGTGGTCTTGTGTGTGTTTGAGAAATATAATGGACAAGCCCTGAACAGAAGTTATGTTCTTGCTTAATCTCAAAGCGCTGTTCCAAATCAGTGTCACTACTATAAAAATGAGCACCCTGTTAAGCATGTTTATGTTTGTGTGTTTTTTGTCAAATTTATCCCCTGAAGAGGTGTGATATAATGAACTTCAACCCTGTCACTTTGGCAGAATTGTAAAAATGAGAGCAGATCTTTATGGTGAGGAGTGACAAAAAACCTTACTAGGTTGTTCTGAGTCTTTCCTTTACCTGTTAAATGAGAAATGAAGAGATTGGTCTCTCTTCCTGTCTAGTGTTAAAGGAAGAGTTTTGAGCTCTCTCTTGCAGCTTGGCTTTTTGGATCTGTCCAAGGCAGGTTACTTGAGTAGTTGGGGCGTAAGCTACTTGTTGCAAGTCAAGTTCATTAATTTGGGGAGGGACAGGGGGAAGAAAGGAGTCTTAAGTTACTGTGTACATAACTAGGATGGGTTCTTCTTTGACCTAAAGTCTGTCTTGATGCAGCAGCACAAGCCAGCGAGGAGACTGTCACATTTCGCCGTGAACGCAGCACATTTAGGCGTCAGGCAGTACGACGCCGGCACAATGCAGGGAGTAACCCTACCCCTCCTACATTGCTCATCGGATCACCCCTCAGGTAGGGTATCTACATGTTCCACCGTATTTAGCATGCATGCAGCAGACCACTTCTCCCCACACCCACCAGTGTTGCCAGAAAAGCACCTTTTTTCCTCCCTTCCCACCATAACTTCCTTGAGCTGTCACTGCATGTCACTGTGGGCTTGTTGAATTGTGCATGTATATGTGGCACTATTTTGAGAACAAACAGGATAGCCAATCTCTTTAAGACGTTATAGTTCGTTTCAGATAACAATGAACTAATGCCAACAAATTTAGACTGTTTTCTTAGTTTTAACAAATACTTCAAAAGTAGTCCTTCCTTTCAAGCAATGAGGAGATCCCAAGAAAATACAGTTGTTAAAACACAACTCGTTTTGTTCTTCCCCCAGCGAAGTAAGCGTTAGCGATGGGGGTCATAATCACTTCTTGACTCTGGAGGTGATGAGAGATGAGTGTTGTAGCGAAGTGGCAGACCGCTATAATGAACTGTATCACGCTGAAAAGCTCCAAATCTAAAATAGAAATATTTCGTAAACGGCCTGCAACTTTTTTCCAGCAGAAAAGAAATAACAAGTTAATATACTGGTGGTATTTTTATATAAAAAAACCATAGTATTGTTCAGTATTAAATCTATTTGTAAAGCACACAGCATGTCTCAGCAGTATATATTCTACGCATATGTCCCAGGGCTCTGTAAGCTTCAGACTCCCTTGGTAACAGTGTTCAGCCTACTGATATGTTGCAGGCGGAGTGTTGTGTGTTCAGCAACCACTGTAATGTAGACTTTTTTTTTTTTAATTTCAATACCATGGGTCCCTACAGGGTTGGAGGATGTGGCAAGCAGAATGTTGCCCTTAGTTAAAGGAGTGCTCCTGCATCCTTATCCTTCTTCCAGTTACATGGCAAATACGCAGCATAATGAGAGCATACATGGTTTGTTTCTAACTGTCATCTTCCATATACTAAGCTAACTTTTAACAGTTTCTCAGTAATATCTGTGTGTGTGTATTTCTTTGTTTTTGTTTTTTTTGTTAAACTGGATAAAGCTATAGAAATCTGAGCAAATAACTTGAGGAACCCTGCTGTATCAAAATGAAATACTTGAAAATATAAAAATAGAAGATGGGGAGGAGTCTTGCCATCTCTTTGGCATGGCTGAAATAGTGGGGGCCAGCTTCCTACGTAGCCCTGGGTAGGAGGATTGCAAGAATGCTACCTGAGATCTAGCAGATAAAGGATTGACTTTGGCCACATTATAAACTGCAATTAGTAAGATGTGTTTTTACTGGTTGGTATAGTATGTGGTAGAAATGAATCATTTCAGTTAAATCTCTCCTTAAACTTCTGTTCTTGCTTAAACACTGAGTTCGAACTACAGGTGGAAAAAGTTTGCATTACATGGGTAATTTATTTTTTATGTGCTGCTAGAAGAAACAATTGATGCTTTACTGATACTGAGGAGTTTAGTGCATAAGGAAGAAATATGAGGTAGTACAAGAATTTTTAGCTATTTTGAAAGGCTTCTATTAGATGACTATTACTGCAAATGTACAGCACTTCTGGTTTATGTGAGTGTGAACTGCCTAAGTCTCATTCTTAATATTGCTAATCCATATGACTTCAAATGTTAAATTCACTAATCTGTATTAGACCTAATGTTACTTCTTTCTTATTCCTGATGCAAAAACTTCTAAGATCTTGCATAAAGTTGGATATAATTGAAATAGCCCCTTGGGGCCTATTGAGCTCCACCTGAATTTTTCCATTTACCATTAAAAACGCTTTTCTATGGAATATTTAGTAAAAGAGATAGTGGTGTTGTAAAGATGTTTGTTTGACATTGAAAGACTGTTTAAAGTAAAACCTGGCCTAATAAATTCTGCTTGTTTGACTAAATTAGATACCATCTATTTTTTGACTTAAATCCCGCTTTCATCCTACTTGAGTAACCACAATGTCTTGAGCACTTCAAACATGCATATACTTTTAGCACCCCTTGCCCTTAATGATGTACATGTGTGTTTGAACTGAGTGGACTGTCTCAAGTATGACTATTTTTAGAATTTTTGTAATTAGGCAGCAGATTAACTCTTTTGTATATCTGTGCAATCTACTAACAACGTTCTGCCCTCCTTATGACAGATATGGACTGAGATAACTATTGACAGGGCAATTTGTATTTACCTTCTGTTATTCAGCTATCCTTTAAGGGAAAGCTGTGTTTAGCGCTGGTAGGTTGCTGATGATACGTAAGGGAGACAGGGAAGGTTGGTGTGTCTGAGAGTTCCTAAGGGCTTTTGTTGCCACGCAGCTTGCTGAGCTTGTCCACAGCAGCAAAATGCTGAATTAAAATTCAGATTCAAATGTATTAGAATACAGTAGTGATGGTTGGCAATTTTGTTACGTCATCAGCTGTGTGCATGTCTGCTTTATCTTGCATGGGCTGTTCTTAACACCTATTCTTGTACATATTGAAATGTTTTTTCCTCCCAGTGATATTCTAACAAAAGAACTGAAAAGTTTTAGACACTATGCTATTATAAGCAAGTAAAATGCCAGATAATCCTACCCCCTAACTCTTAAGTTTTTTTTAACCTTCCTTGCTCATTGTAGAATAGCATCATATTGTATTCAGTGAAATGTAAAAAGCGGTAGGTGATCGTTTGTGTTCTTGATGACAGAACATAAAAGGAATGCTTTATCATGAAAAGTAACCTAAAAACACAAAATAGGAATCCTTTAATATTGTATAACAAGATTGTCTTTTGATTTGATCAAGTGAATAATGTATGCCATGTAACTTCTTTGTGCAAAATGAAAGATGATAAAACCACCAAGACTGCAAGGTAGAAGTGAACCTCAAGTATGTCACTCTGCGACTTTGCTATGTTAATACTGAACAAGATGTTCACCAAAAAGGCTATCTTGGTTAAATATCCCAGTAAATTAGTTCTGCAGTGGAAAGGAGGTGAAGAAAGCAAATGGTGTTTTCAGGCATTGTCCACTCGTATGTCTGTAAATCTGTAAATATCTCTGAAGCCTAAGCTGAATTATAAAACCCAGCTTTTGATGCGGGTACGTGTTTATGCATAGCAATAGAAGAATTCCTTTGTGGTAGAATACTGAGATACTAATTTACTGCAGTGCTACCAAAATAAAAGTCTAAAATCAATTCAGCTAATGAGTAACAATATTGCCAATTAAGAATGTTTTAAATACATTCAGAAAAGAATTCTGACCACTGGCTTAGCTGCAGTTAACACCAGGTCTGTGGCAATGTATGGCTGCTACTTAATGACATTTTGTAGGTAGAGTGGAGATGATGGATGATGGTCCTGTTAGTTTGACCCAAAAAAAGCCCCCAACCTATAAACCCTCAAACTTTGCTGAGCAAGCTGTAGATCTGCAGGCCATCGAGCTTTCTTTTGTGCCCGCAAATTAACTCTGGTAGAAAAGGCTTGGAGGAGACTTGGGGAAAAGTTAAAGCACAGTAACAATCTTGAAGTAGTCCATGCGCTGCACCTCTAAAGCTGCCTTTGGAACCGGATAAACAAAATGCTCAGCTGTAGAGCTCATGCGTTAGCGTAACCCTAACCACCAGCTTCTTAATTTCCTCCTTCCTCTAACTTTGACTTTGGAGGAAAAAAACCTTTGTGTTGCTTCACTGCTAGTTGTCTTTTTTTCCCTCCTCTTCGTCCCGGTAACGTGTCCCCAATCCGTGTTTTTTCCGTAGCCTTCAAGACGGTCAGCAAGGCCAGCAGCCCTCCTGCCAGGCCGCAGTGCAGTCCTGCCCCCCCTGCCAGGCCGCTGGGCTCAGCGCTAGCACCTCCTTGCTGGTGAGAAACGGCAGTGTCCACTTAGACGCCTCTCATGCCACTGCATCTGCTGTAGGCGGTAGCAGTTTGCACGATGAACTTGGTATGCAGGCCTTATGTAACCTTGGTGACAGGGACGGTTTAACGCGGCAGGCGGATGGGTAAAACGCGCTGCAAGGCACGAGGCGCAGCCTCGGGCACGAGGCTCGCGGGGCCTCGCCGAAAAGGCCGCGTTGCTCCTTATTCCCTGCCTCTTGCAGTCGCTTTTCTGTGCGCTTTCGCTAATGAATGCACAAGGGGAAACGTTTTAAAGCTTTGTAAATATAAATAACGAAGATTTGAACAGTGTACCATGTGTAATGCATAAGCTACTGTCCTAGTGTGCATCGGCACAGATAGCTGCGCAGAGATTGAAATGAGCTTTGGGGAACTGTGGTTCTTTGTATATGTGGGGGGACATTTATGCTTCTTAGAGAACTCTTAATCTTACCCTTTTTCCCCTCTTTATTTTTTGATGAGACTTTTTTAGCTGCTGTTTAAAAAAGAAGTTGCCATGTGAAGGAAGATAGTTTCCATGCACAAATTAGTTTAGCAACCTGAGATCAGAAAATGATTGTGACTTTCTTGTGTGAAATATCTGCAGTTCGTTTAGTGCCTTGTGGTAGTTTCTTTTTTTCCTCCTCTGTGTGGTTCTTACATTTTATACTAAATATCTTAACTGTTTATTAGCTCTGCAGTCAATAAAATCACTATGGAGAGGGAAGTTAAGATGGTTGTGACTGACTTATGTGACCCACTAAAGTAGGGGTAGATATAGAAAAATTCCTGGCAGGGTGTTTGCAGTAATCCATACGTGACCTAAATTGTTTATGACTTCTGGCATTAACATAGAAGTGCTGCTTAAAATATTAACATGGCTGTCTTTAGACCTGATGTTCAGTACTGACACAGTATTTTGGGCAGCTATCAGCTGTATATGGAGTTGTATAAACTGCAGGTTAGCTCACATCACTGATAAAAACACTTCTGCTAAACACTATTTTTAAAGGTAAATGAATATAATCCAACTGTGCCAGTGAGGAAAACTTCAAGAATTGCAAGCTGTGGTGCCCCTTAAAATACAAAAGTAATTGTAACTCGTTTACCAAACGGTACCTTCTAGTTGCAATATTTAAAAAAAAAAAAAAAAAAAAAGACATTCTGTGATAAGTATTATAAAATTAACTACAAATGTGGGAAATGCACGCTTATCTTTCTGTTTTGCTTTACAGCCTGTGGTTCTAGCAGTAGTTTCTAGACAGAAAAATCAAGATTTAGGGTTATGTGTTTCTGAGCTATGGAAGAATACCTTTCTTCAGGCATGCTGAGGCTCAGGACTTCTTAAAAGCAAATTCTTCTGAGACTGCTTATGGTGCTTACAGCAGAAAGGGGTGGTGCATTGCCAGTGAGACACAAAGCTACTGGGATGTGCTCAGCTGAAAATCTAATGTGCAGTAGAGATTTATTCTTGACTTAAAGCTCTTTAGGAGCTAGAAACATCTGTTTGGAAACCTTTCTTGAATGAAAGCTGTTAGTATAGGCAAGATTGACCACCTCTCCCTGTTCTTATTTATTTTAGAAAATTTCATTTTCTTGCAGGCTTCCCAAAGTTCAATGGTGTGAACAAATGTGTTCTCAATGTGTTGTATGTTTAGTGGCGGACCAGTCTGCAGGTTATTGTTTTTGCTCTGTTGTTCTAAATTACAATAGAATGAAAGGCTACTATTTTTTTGTTTTTATTGTAACTGTTAGGCTGCTGTTAAAGCCATGCAGATAAAACAATTTTCTTCCTCCTCTCTTTTTTCTCCATCTTACTCAAATCCTATTAGCTTTTTTCCCCAGTTCCTTTGGAAGATGAACAGAGCTTGTGTTAATGTACATGAAAAATACCATATTCCTTTTTCAGTGTACAAGTATAACATCTGCTTTTGCCTTCTTTCCACTAATATGTTGATGTCAAACTGCAACTCTTAGGAAAACAGGCAGCGTTTTAATTTGAAGATTCATGTCTGTCTTCTGTGGCTTATATGAAGAGTGAACCTTACTGGATTATATCTAGTCTCTGATCCTTCCTGTAAGGAAGGTAAAGTGTGGATTAGTGGGAAGCATGACTAAACTGTAAGCAGCTTCCCAGTAGAGGTTGTAAATTTGAGCTATTAACACTTGTCCTGAGCTACTAACCCTTCAGCCATAGCTTTCAAAGGAGTGAAGCTTCTTAGCAAGAACAGTTGCCCGATAGTGACCATGTCATCTTGAAGAATTGGTGACTGTGTAGTCGTCATGTTGAAGACTTACTGGGCAATGTCCTGCCCCGAAAAGAAGAGGTACCTTGAGGTCTTATCTTGAGCCTTACAAACCTGAAGTAGAGAGAGATTTAGAACTTACTCTTGCTTCATGAGGGATAAGAAGGGGAGAACATGAAAGGGTGGAAAAAGAAGGTTTGTGGGGAGCAGTAAGTGAAGAAAATAATGGTAGAAACACAGGACAGTGACAGATTGGATGCCATAGTGTATGATGGGCAGGATTAGTATGATCTCCAGATGAATCCAGAGAAATGGGATGGGGGGCAACAGGTCATTGAATTATAGTCTTGGGAGCATAGTCTGCCAGCTCTGATAACCTTTTATTCTCACCAATACCTATTTCTTGGGTAATTCCCAAATTGCAATTTGGGAAATAATTCAGTACTTGGAGTCTGAACTATTAGAGCAGATGCCTAGTTTCTGAAACTGGGATGAAATGACAACCTCTTATTCTCAGCTGGTTGACATTTTAATGATAGAATGTGCAACTGCTCTTGTGATTAGAGATCTAGTTATTTGAAGCTCTGCAATACTATTACTCTATGTCTGCCTGTATCATACGCGAGTGATATCTGATTTATGTATTTACGAAGCTTTTTAGATTTTCCTGTTGACAATTAAAATTTCCCATATTGCCTCTAAATTTTAATCGAATTAACCTGTGTATATATTTAAAACTAAAATTCTGTATCAGTTCATCCGTGTCTTTTCAAAACCGTGCTTTAATCCATGTCTTATTTAGCTTGGATGGGGGAGTATTTTCAAAGGTACAGGTAAAAGATACTTGCTTCCTGTAGTTTCTATCAAAAATATCCATGTTGCAATTTGTGGGATTTCTTACCGTGGAGTTTTGTATGAAGAACAACTTAAAAATAAGCATCTAGGAAGTATCCAGACTCCCAATTACGTAAGCTTGACTGCTGCAGCTAAAAAGAAACTTCTTTGACCTTTGAAAATATTTCCTTGCACATTAGTCTCTTAAATTCTTATGACTTCACTGGTTGTCCTGACGGGGTTTTAAAGAAGTACTGCAGTGAGTAGGAATGTATTGCACCAATGATGCTGCAGCTTCAGCTGTTAGTAACATACATAAACTCCATTTTAGTTGGATGCAAGTCACTGAAATGCCTTTCAGGCTTTATCTGTGTAAGCTCCTCAGTCTGGTTTCATTGATTCTCAAAGCTGTAAAAGGCCAGTTTGTACAGTGTGTGTGAACCATTACACTGTCTTTGGGCTCAATGGTGAGGCTTTGGATTCTTTGAAACGGGTCCATTTGTTCATCTTTCTCTTGCTGGGTCAGGATGAGGTTGTAATCTGGATTTAGCAGTGCAATATATGCAAGCATGGCAAAAGTAGAGTTGGCTTTGAAGTTCATGTGACACTGTTTCATCTGTTGAAATCATTTAATACATCTCTCTTTACCAGGTATATTTTATTCCACCACAGTTATGCGGTACTTAAATCAACAATGCAAATATAGAAATTTGTAGTAGACTTCAAGACAAATTGGGTGTGAGGAAGCTGTAGGTATTTCCTAATGTGGAATTATGCTGATTTTTGTTTTCCATACTTCTCAGATGCTCACATTATGTAGCACAGTTCAGTAAACTTCGAGACATTCATCTGATACATTATCTCAGTCTAGGAGAAGGAGAAGTTTTTGTTTGGTTGGTTTTTTTTTTTTTTTTTTTTTTTTTTTTTTTTTTTTTTTTTAGTAGGATGTTCTGATTTCTGAGATGATCACTTCCATAATTTAAAAATTAAAATTTCCTTGCCAGGATCTCATTTGAGCTATATAAAAGCTTTAAAGAACTTAAGGTATCCCAAATTTGCTTGTTTCTTTTAAGAACTGATTACTTGAAGGATTTTTTCCCCTAATAAATAAGTGGGAAATAATTTTGTCCACAGTAGAACATGAAGTATATTATTCACTATATATTTGTTAAAATTTACTTGATAAAAACTGATGCATTTGTGAAATGCATCTCTGAGATTTAGTTGTGGTGCTGAAGATTGCTAAGCAGTGTGCTAGTTTAAATTTAAAACTTTCCTTTAGTAATGCCTGTTACACTGCTAACCAAGGGTTGCTTAACTGAAGGGTGTCCTTTAGGAGCTTAACTATTCTATAATTCTAATGAGTGAATATTCTACTTGTTTCCAGTAGATATAATTAAATATTGAGGGAAGACTGTTACCAACCTGAATTCTGATGCATGCTGTCCATTACTCTTAAAATATATAGCTGGCTTGTCAGCATAGTCTTTTCTTTCTTAGCACATGCATCTGGTTGGTCTTGGGAAGTCTAATGAGGATATTTTCATGGTATTAGTAGTTTCACTGATTTTTTTTTTTCTCCTTCATCTATCCAGTTGCATTTCTTGGTCTCCTCCTTTTAAAATAGCTCTAAAGGGAACTTGGTTTCTTGAGGAACTGAAGAGAAGTTGGAGTAGGAGACAGAAAGGAGAAGGAGAGAGAAGAGGGGAGGGAAGAAAAGGCTGTACTCTGATAGATAGGAAAGGGGAAGCACTTATCCTGTATCAGCTCAAGGAGAAAGGGAACTCTAGGACAAGCAGCTGAGAAGTGTTTCAATTTTTGCTTTTGATGCTCTGATTTTGGCTTTTTCTTTTGTATAAGAACAGTTTAAAACACTTAATCTTCTATCCTGGCTTGAAAGTTTTGAGCTAGAAGCAGTGCAGAAGTTGGGCATTTTGGGTAAAAAAGCTTCAGCTTTAAAGTCTGCTGCTTGTTCTTAACAACAAGTATAGGAAGGTGTATGCTTAATGAATTTTCAATAACTTCAAATGGTTTTGCACACTTCAGTTCTTAAAGTTTTCTTCTGGTTTGAAGACTCAATCACTGGTTGCCTCTTGACATTCTCCAGAGAACTAATGAAGTATCTCTGGTGGCTTCTTTGACTCTGGTTCTTTGCAAGTAGAAATGTGCCTTTTTAATAAGTTTTTAAACTGGAGCCTTGAGGCATCTCTGCTATAGCTAAATGCCATGGTTCCTGAATGCTCACAGGGAATGATTCCTGATGGCTATGTAGTGAGGGGAAAGCACTGAAGCAATTGGTCCTTGCAAGCTATTTGCTTCCTTATTCTCTCTCTCTCTTTTTTTTTTTTTTTTTTAAAAAAAAACTCTTGTGTTTGTTGCATTAATGATATTTTTGTAAATAGGAAGTCATAAAACTTTGGTGTTGCAATTTAATGTATATGTTGCCAACTGTTATGAAAGAACCAAGTTCTTACTCTGCTGGTAACATACTAATGTGTTATCCTATTTTATATTCTGACTGACATAAGTTTAGGTATTTAAACTTGTATCATTAAGTTAATGTATAGAAGCTAGTGCCCGTGGGATAAAATGCTATGGAATTTTGACCCGGTTCTTGGCCTTTTCTTTGACAGGTAAGTTCAGTTCTACGCTCTACGAGACAGGGGGCTGCGACATGTCACTTGTGAACTTTGAGCCAGCCGCAAGAAGAGCATCCAACATCTGGTGTGTGAAGGCCAGTCAACAGTGATGATTGTTGTCTTACTGCAACAAAAACTCTGGTTTTAATTTTAAGAGGCCATTTATTATGGACTACAGAAAGCACATTTTTTGTGTGTAAAATATCTGTAAATTTTTACTTAAAGTCTAACTTTTTATTAGAAAATTACATTAAATGGATAAATCTCCTCAGAAAAATCTTGGAAAATGTAGACTAATATTTGTTAAAGTAATAAATGTCCATATTGGAAACTTTACAAATCCATTTCTGATTGGCTTACAGGAGGTCTGTCTTAATTACTTGAGTTTTGGGAAGGGAAGGCGCAATTAGTCATACTTATTACAAATTAACCTCCAATTATGAATTGAATGTAAACCTGATAAATTTGTTTTCAAGTTTATAGATGGTCTGAAATGATACAGGGTTAACAAAAGTTAACACACCTGAGGTTAAAATTCAACTTCTAGTCTAAGTAGCTAGCTAGATACTTGACAGTTCCTCTGCTTTTGGAAAGATGCCCTTCCTTTGAAGGGACAGGAGGAAGAAAATAGCCCCAAAATCTGCTCACTGCGATACACAGAATTACCCTGAAGCTATTATATTGTGCTAGCTTCTGCTAAGCCCCGCCACGTGTTGGTGGAATAGCTCCCGAACTTAGGAGTGGTGTATTTTAAAACGCCCACCTTAGAGTCCTTCCCGTGAATGGGTGCAAGTGCCTCTTGCAGAGCTGGACACCCGCACCCAGCTCTGCACCCAGCTCTGCTCCTTGCACGAAGCCGCTGCTGCTCCGTCTGCGCCGGCGTGTGCCGCAGGCACCGGCCTGGCTAACGGCTGCTGCCGTGAAGCCGCACGGGTCAGTGCAGGGAGCGAGCTGGGCACGTCTAGGTACTGAGATCTCAGCTTTTCTAGACAGTATTTAAAGTTCAGTAAAATAAAAATGATGACAGAAGCAACTTTTCACTTGCAACAAGAAACTGAAGGAAAGTTGTTTAAACTGGGCTGCCTAATATACAGGGAAAGGTCCACAGCTGAAAGCTGCCCAAGACTGGGGAGAAAGCACTGGCCAGAGATGGACTTTGCCAAGAGATGTTTGTCCTTATCTCTAAGAAATGGTAACTGCGGAGTAACTCTGCTCCTTTTACTGAAGATTTAAGAGTATTTCAATTTCAAATTTCATTAGTAATTTGAGATTCAGATCGCTAATATATTTGTGTCCAGTGTGCAACATCTTTGGCAGTTCTCAAACTTTGGGAAAAATGGTATAAAATTAAAAAAAACTGTTAGTGAACTGACAGCAGACATGATTCCAGAGATATGTGGTACATGGCTACATGTTAGTCACTAACTTTTTTTTAATGGTTTTTCTAATCAAATTATTTCCATGGAAATAATTCCCCTTAAACTAAGGGGTCTCTAGCTGGTCAAATTATGTGTTAAGAAAATTATAGCACGAGTAAGAATAAAAAGCTACGTGCTTTGTTGTAATTACACAAGTTATTGTAACTTCTGTAGCTGCAGTAACGTATGAGCCCAACGTCAAGATGTTTTTGCTTGCTTGGTTGTGTGAGGTTTTTACAAAAGAGGATACTTGTGTTAAAATACGTGATTGAAGGAGGAGAGGAGGGGGAAAAAAAAAGATTAATTTTTAAAGCTGAAACTTAAAAGGAGTCAAAATTGATATAGGGCACCAGGAAATTAGAGTGGCTTGTTTAAAATCAAATGTAGTTTTATAATCTGAAGTCTTTCCCCTGTTCTTATAGTGACACGGACTCTCATGTATCGAGTTCTACCTCAGTTCGCTTTTACCCACATGACCTAGTAAGTTTTAAATTTTATTTTTAAAGCATTAAAAAGATCAGAAGACTTTTTTTTGATAGTATTGATTAATTGTTCTATGATGTTTGTTCTGGAGGTTTTTTACCTTTGTTCAAATGAGATAAATTACGTATTTTGCAGTGTCTTCATAAATGCATTTTTCTTCCTTTTGCAAAGCACTTTTAAATATAAAGGGTTCTATCTGACCTGAAGCTTGATGATTTGAATCTAAATTATGTGGAAGTTGGATGTGCTGAGATATCCTATAAAAGGTTTCCAGAAATGGGAATTCGGATGGGTTTTTGGGCAGAGTTTTGTTCCTGGACACTGCAGGTGCACAGCAGGTGGTTAAAAGAATAAATGTTGTGGGTTTGGTCTGCAGTGTTTGGACCAAACACAATATCGGTATTTGTTCTGAAAGGAACTTAATAGCTTTTCATTGGGATTTCTTGCACAAAGTTTAATTCCTGTGAAATCAGTTCTGGGCGGGGGGAGGAAAGAGGGCAGGGGGCAGAGACTTACATGCCTTTATCCTTCAAATAATTGCCTTTTAAATTGCTATCAAATACAGATTTGGCCATCGTCTCTGGCCTTTTAAATTGCTGTCAAATACAAATTTACCTCTGCCTGTAACCTGGAAGTCAGATATTGCTGTGTCTCTGTAACCCTGCAAATGATCCCAGTTTTTAAGAAAATAAAGCATATTAAGCTTTTAGTGTTAACAATGATAACCTCTCAAGAGGGGAAATAAAATTTTGATTCTGTGCTTGGCAGAGTAGCAAGAATTCTTCCATTGCCTTTCCATGCATTTTATCAATAATGTAGTTCCTCACACTGCGTGTTAGCTAGGGGAACTCTGGTGTGTGTGTGTGTGTGTGTATATATATATATATTTTTTTTCCCCCAAGAGATGGAAATCATTGAGAGGGAGAGGCTGCATTGCCTGTGCTGTGCTGTTGGTTTATCAGCCTGGGTGCATGGAAGAAGATGACTGAAGGCCCATGTAGCCCATGTGCCTAAATGGGAACTTCCATTTGAATTTATATTTAGTGTCAGGAATCGTACATCGTGGTGATATTGTGTGGGCTATGAAAACAAGTTTTAAAGTTTTGCAAAAAATCATTTTTGACATATCTCACAGCAATGAAGGCTGCTGTATTTTTGAATTTTTAAATGCCTTTAGAAAGTGAATGCTACTCACTGTATACTTTTAATAATTTTTTTTTACAAGGACAGCTTTTAAGGAGAAGCTCTCTTTACATAGTTTCAGTATACTGCAGTTTTAAAGAACCACAAAAAATGTTGAAAGGTTAAAAATTTAATTGATACCTATTGCAGTTATCTTTAAATTTAAAACTAAAGTTTTGAAACTTCTAACATGAGTACCTAAATCTTACTTTGCTGTAAAACGTTATAAGGAATTTTCCTTAAATAACATTTTTATAGTAGTATTCCTTAAGAATAAATTGGAGTTGAATAAGTTGATTTTTAGCCTATTACTGAGATTTTATAAATCTGTCTGGATTAGACCAGGCATGCATACTTCAATAACTATTTTTCTAAAACCTTCCGAATGCTTTCCTTATGTCTTTTGTGATTATTAGTATTGTTCTCAAGAGAACTACAGGGTAAATAATAACTGATTGAAGAATAAATATGAAATTATTGTCAGTGATAGAATACTTGATTGGCTTGGACGGGGTTTTTTGTTCATCTGTAGTTCATCTTGTAAGATTTGTTGCTGCTGCTCACATACCAGTTTACAAATCTTCAGATAGAAAGTTTCTAGAGTAAATGGAGTAATTTGCCTAGATTCTTACTTCATTCGAAATAAGCTAGAAGACTTAACAATTATGTTGTGTTCAAACTATTAGTCTTGCTGGTGTTCCCTTTCAGGGCAGAAAGAGTAAGTAGGAGCCTTGGAGCTAACAGTGCTTAACATATAACACTTCAAACCAAAGCGAAATAATTTTAACTGTTGTTTTCAGAGTAGTATTTAGTATGATAAAATGATACAACATAAATAGGCTTTTATTAATACTATCTGTCTTTAGCTTTCTCTTCCCCAGATCAGACTGAACAGGCTGCTAACCATAGATACAGATCTGCTGGAGCAGCAAGACATTGACCTGAGCCCTGACCTGCAGGACCCCATGCAGCCTCCAGAGGAAGCAGCGCAAAAAGTCAAGCAGTACTATCGCTTTTGGATCCTGCCTAAGATTTGGATTAGCATCAATTTTGATAGATTAACGCTTTTGGCTTTATTTGATAGGTGAGATCCTTGTATGTTCCCAGACTTTAGAAAGTAAAGATTAAAAAATGGCAACCAAGCGGAGTAATACAGATAGGTAGAGATATTCTTAGAAAGCTGTAAGTACTGTACTCTGGATGATGAAAGAACAATACAAAGTGATGCTTTTTCTAACATAATGCAAGTTATTCTCCTTACTAGCAATGCTAAAAAGAGGAGGAAAAAAAACAACTTTGTGTGAGAAAACCAGTATCTTGAACTGTCAAGAAAGAGAGATTTGTTGGAAGTCTTTGAAATGATCCTGTCTAGACAGAAGTACTGTTAAGTGTTTTGTTCAGTGATAATGTACTGTATGGCACACAAATACTGTTTAGTCCACTTTAGTGTAGATTGGAAGGAATATTTTTGTTTCTGCATTACAAAATCATGAATGATGGGTTATTTCTTAAGTTATGCATTAAGTTTTTCCAACCTGTAAAGGTGAGGAAGGGGTTGTAATCATCCTGTGTGGAAATTAAATACAGCCTTATGTTACAGATCATGCTTATTCTAGCTGAGTATTTAAATTATTTCTGAGACTATCAGTGCTGCTGCCCAAAGGTCAGTTCCACAAGATACTAATTGCTTTCAGCTGTCATTGAAATCCCAGTAGTTTCTTCTCTAGCTTTGCTAATAGGCAGTGTGCTAATATAGCCTATGCAAGTTCAAATTTATTCTTAACTACTTTGCTACCAGCAGTATATTTTATTTGTTAACATCTGACCCTAGCTGCTTCCTTGCATTTTTTTCCTAAACATAGTTAGCTATTAATGCTATCTCTTTTTTGTTTTTTGTTTTTTTTCTGTTTGTTTGTTTTCTCCCCTAATACAGGAATCGTGAGATCCTTGAAAACGTGTTAGCTGTCATCCTAGCTATTCTAGTTGCATTTCTGGGTTCTGTACTTCTTATAGAGGGCTTTTTCAAGGATATTTGGGTCTTCCAGTTCTGCCTGGTAATAGCCAGTTGTCAGTACTCACTGTTGAAGGTATTTTTATTTTCCATCTTTTTATTCAGTAGAAATAATTTGTTTGTGTAACAAACTTCATATTCTAAAATGTTTGGATATTGCCTGCCATTTAGGACTTTGAGGAGAACCCTGTGAGTGTGTTTACAATGAAATGAGAAAGCTTTAGCTTCCAGGATGCTTTGCCAGATGGTCATGCAAGGTTGCTTACAATAGTTCTGCATATGTTTGTTGCACAACCCTTTATTTGTTGTTCTTGTGCACTTTGTTGCCCTGAAGAGGGGGGAAAAAACATTCTTACTGGCTGAAAACAGTCTGTTAACTAAACCTGGAGCTTTATTGTTCTTCAGTGGATCTACCTGAATACATTCCTATTAAGTAAATATGCATCTAAACATATTTTAATAAAACTCTTTATGTTTTTGTAAGGCATATGTAAACAGTATTTTTACATAAGAATGATTTTTTTTTGTAATTATGGTTAGACTAGTAGGATGAAAATTGTATTTAAACTTGGAATGTGTAGCTCATCTTTTGGAAAAAAGTCTAAAATATTTACTTTAGGTATTTGAAGTAGATGAAACTTTGTTTTGATTAAAAACTTTAACAGTAGACATATTCTTTGAATATATTGTGGGTTTTTTGTGGGTCATCAGTTGAGAAAATTATTTTAGATATTAAAAGCTTTAATAAACTGGGGGGAAAGGAGAGTAGATGAGCTTATCTGTAAGATGCATAATTTTTCTCTCTGCCTTTTGTTTCAGAGCGTTCAACCAGATTCTTCTTCCCCTCGACACGTAAGTCATAAGCACTTTCCTCTTCAGTAACCTTGTGGATATAGGGCTTGCCCTGCAGAGAACTGAGCTTCTTGGTTTGAGCTTTTGGATTTCTCTTCTCAGTTGCCACTTCAGGCACAAGAGGTGTATGCTGTTTGAGTGAGGGAAGTGAATGGAGGTCTCTTCCCTCGCATCCAGTTTCTGCATGAATCTAGTATATGGTAGGCTTCCTGTTCAGAGCCTAGCTTGCACTATGGAGTCATGATAGGTTTGCTAGTGAAACTCTAGTATTCAGGCAATTATGCTCAAAAACATTCTTAATGTTATAACTCGCTTTACGGATGTTCTGTACTACCCTTTCAGTTGTTCCAAGTGGGGGCACAGCCTTATTCTTCCTCTTTTAACACATTGAATATTTGCCACAGTACTCTAATGAGCATTAACCTTTGAGCATGGGAAGGTTAATACGATAGTGTTGAACAACGTGTCAGGATTTTTATTATGCATTTGCTAGATTGTTGGGACAAAATATTTTTATGTCTAAACAAGATGTGACTTGTTTAGACAAGTCTATTTCTCTGCAGCAAGTTATTTGTAGTAATTTAGATAATGAGTCATGTTATAATGAAAGCGTTGAGCAGCAGCAGTGTCTGATCAATAAAGCTTAATTGCTGTTTCTTTGAAATTAATGTATTCTCTCTTGCTTATGAGGCCTAGTCAGGGCTTCCTCTGGTGTTTAATATTGCAGGAAAAATGAAGTTCAGAGGAGAATAGGGTAAACATAGCTTTAGTCTACCTGCTGCGTATTCATTACATAAAAGCCACAAATTCCGTGCTTTTATAGCACTGAGAAGCAATACACTGAAGGTGTTGATTTTTAACTTAAAGCTGTGCTGGGATTGCAGCACAATGTGGGAATGTAGCTGATGAACAGAAACTAAACTCTAATTATGAAATACTTTTCTGGTAATAAAACTTCTTCCTTTGACAATAAAACAAATGTCTCTTGTGTGTTTCTTCTCCCCCAACAGGGTCATAACCGTATCATAGCCTATAGTAGGCCTGTATATTTCTGTTTATGTTGTGGTCTTATTTGGCTGTTGGATTATGGCAGCAGAAACATATCTACAACAAGATTTAGGTTGTATGGAATGGCTTTCACCAACCCATTGCTGTTGCTCTCAGCCAGGGACTTAGTTATAGGTGAGTGGCTCTCTTGTGGATTTGAACCATTTGCCTCACCACAATGGAATTGTTTTGCATTTACAGTGTATTTCTGAAGCGCTTGTGTTATCACCTTCTAATTATAATGTTTAGTTTTCTTTGGGAGGAATAACTTTGGGTTTGTTGGTGTTTATAGGATTTTTTTTTCCCCTGCGTATGCACCTGTCCTGTCACAATTGAACAGAAGCTCCTTTAAGGCAGCTTTTTTATATTTTGCAGTTGGGTAAAACAGTGGAGGCACAAGAATTGAGATATGCTTAGACAGATTAAATCTCATTTAATGCTGTATTTCAGAGGAGGCCTCCTATCAATAATACTAAAAGTATAACTTTGGGCTGTGGATGAGGTGTTTTGATTCTATTTGAGGAAGAATAGTGCCTAATTCAAAAGAAAAAAAAAATCATCCTGCACAACCTCCTCCATATTCACTTGTACAGAGCCGATAGAAGAGCCAGACTGAATTGCCTTAAAGAAAAGCTAGATTGAACACACCTGCTTTTTCTTTGAAGCTTTTTAGCTGTATCAAAACATTTATGGGCAAAAGAATACCACAGTTGAATGTTGTGAATGTTTGACTGCAATTCTTGGATAACCTTTTGTCCAAGAAAAAGAAAAACTTTTTGGGGGCTTTTTTATTTTTTTTGGTTAGTAATTGATGAGTAACAAATAGTGATTCAGGCTTTGTGAAAGTTAATACTTGGGATTCTAACAACATTGAGAATTTCATACCCCATACAATAGGTGGAATCTTTTTTTCCCATTTAATTTTGTACTTATAGTGACTTCATACATGATCTAATCTTAAGGATATCTTTAAGGCATCTTTTCCATTTGTCCTTTAATATCCAGTCACTCCGTGGGCATAGTGTTAGAAACTTAAAATTGAGACTTCTGTTTCTTTACCTAAGCCATTTTTATCTTTTAGTTACTGAAGCTACAAGTCAGATTATAGAAAATGCTCCCCAGATAGTCAGATTTTTTTCTTTAAGGAATATTTTCCTGATCCACAAGTTTGGACAGACCATTTTCTGTATGAAAATGAAGTAATGCTTGCATTTATGTTGTAAGTATTGTAGTCTTTCTTTAGTGATTTTAGTGGCTCAGAGTTAACCTTTTTTCATTGAAAAATGTCCAAATCTGACATTTGGATCTGAACAATACAGATTCTTTTCAGAACGGATGTGGGGAAAATCCGGGTAAGGCTTTTGGGCAATATTGGCAGCATAAAATCTTGGGGTGAAGTGTCCAGCCCCTCTTAAATGAGCAGGGCTGGGGTTATCTTGCTCATGTAACTCTAGGCAGGCTACAAGGAACATCGAGCCTTGGTTATGATGAAGGACAACATATACAAATCTTAGTAGAAGTCCTTAGCTGATTTTTGCTAAAATTTTATAATACAGAACTGCAGCCATCCAAATCATTGTAATGATTAAAATCACCAGGTAAGAAATAACTATTGGTTGAGGTAATGACTTAGCTAGGCTAAATATAGAGGTTAAAGTATAGATTTGCATAATGCCTGTTGTCCTTAGAATTTATTATAGAAAAGCTTTAATGCTATTGAATTAGGTGTGGTGTGTTGCCCTTGAACTTGAAGGAGGCCTGAAGAGTACACTACAGTACTGTATTTCTCACAGCTTTTTGTTTTTTTTTTTTTTCTTCCTGCAGTGTTTACGCTATGTTTCCCCATAGTATTCTTCGTTGGTCTCCTGCCTCAGGTGAACACGTTTGTGATGTATCTCTGTGAACAGTTGGATATTCATGTCTTTGGTGGTAATGGTGAGTGTGGTTTTTCACATCAGTGACAAAACCTTTTGATTAGGCAAAAACCTTCAGATTTCAGATCAGTTTAATAGGATAGCTTAAAAACTTAGTGCTTATATAATTTATATTCCTACCTTCTATATGCAGAAGGCTAACCTTATTTTAAAGTTTGTTTATTACTGAGGAATATAGTTACAGGAAGTCTGTCAAAATTATGATTTCTTCCTCTGTTTCTGTGTTGTAGCTGTTAACTATTTCCATGATAATACTCTTGGGTAGGGGAGGTAAAGCAATATAAATTACTTCCCCCCCCCCCCCCCCAATGTAGGGGAAGATGCTGGTAGTTGCTGTGGGTGGTATTTTTATATTGGAGGGATTTTGCAGCTGGGGGTTGTCATTTTTCTGCAATGACCTGAAGTCTTCTGTATTCTAATCTAATTATGCATTGTTGAATTGTCCTTTCCATTATCTACAGCTACCACAAGCCTGCTTGCAGCACTTTACAGTTTTATCTGTAGTATTGTGGCAGTAGCACTGTTGTATGGACTGTGCTATGGTGCCCTGAAGGTGAGCACACTTACAGGCTTAGTATATGTGAAAATTTGGGGGTTGTTTTCTGCTTAAGTCTTGTATCTTAGATACCTGGATATGAAAAACGTGACTTAGAAGTACTCTTCTGATTTGGAACATTCCTATACTTGTTTTGCTTTAGTGTAAATGGAAGGATAAAAAGCAGGGACAAATCAGACTTTTGCCTTTAAAAGCTCTATGATTGAAATCAATTTAAAGCATATGCTAATGGACAGTTTCATGTACATATCAAAATCAAATATGCTCAGTTGACAATTAATTGTAAGAGTTCCTTCAAAGTCAACTTATTCTGGCTCTTTTCCACTGTCATAGATAGGAAAAAGTGTTGGAGAGGAAATATTCCCATGTTGCCTTCACCCACAGAAGATCATTAGTGTTCTGTGGCTTCGTACGGGTGTAACTCATTAGCCTTTTGTAAACATACCAGTCGAAGATAAACAAGCTTTAGCAAAGAATCATCATCTTATCTTTGCTGGTCCAGTACAGGATATGAGACAAAAATTGAATAAACCTCTGAATTCAGCCCATTTAAAAAAAAAAAAAAAAAAAAGAAAAAGAAAAGAATAAGAAAGCAGGCAATATTTAAAGTGACAAAAAATGCAACTGGGGGACTAAGGAGCTATGGTTTCAAAGCATGCGGGATATTCTTCCTACTCCGTCAGTCTCGCGATGGTTTTGAAAATTGACTAATTAATGATTAAGAAATATAGGTACTGTCTTAAAGGTCTGATCTGTAGTAAATGTAAGTAAATACTGAATAATATTTTTAGATTTAAATTACTGATATGTTTTTGTTGTAAAGTTATTTTTTCCTTTCTTACACTATCATATCTGTAATTCTTGGATGTCAGATAACTGTTGTACGCTTTGTTGTACGCTATTTTCTAGTTATTAACATCTCATTTCTGTCTCCAGGATTCTTGGGATGGGCAGCATATTCCAGTTCTCTTCTCCATATTTTGTGGCTTGTTAGTGGCCATATCATATCATCTCAGCAGACAAAGTAGTGACCCTTCTGTGCTTTTGTAAGTGTCTTGGTTTGTAGCTGCTTCCCAATCAAGGAGCAAGTCTTAAGAGAAAAGTATTCCTTGATATCAGAGGTACTATTGAAACTGGTAATCATCAGCATTATCAAATAGTGCTGTGTTTTTCCAGTAACTAGAGCAGGGAGAATTCTCAAATTTTGGACTTGGTTTCTGATTTAACTGTAACCTTTCTGTTACTTGTGTCAACTTACACTTCAGTCAGACTTTATGATGTATGTTAATAGTCTCAAAATTGTCACTCAGCTGGTATCTCTCTGCTGGTGTCTTTGTGTTAAACTCCCTGAGTGTTTTAGCCATTTTGTATCTAGAGAGCTGTTGGAAACACTAGTGGATGTTGAAGCCCACGTGTGAGCTTTTCAATATTTTTACTTTGCTCCTGTGTTCTTAATAAAGTACTAATTCAGATAGACTGCTCCTGGATGCAGTGGTTTTGGTGACTGGAGCTCTCATTTAGCATGAGGAAACAGGTGTTCATGTTCATCTTCCACCTGAGTTAGAGCATTGATCTAATGAAGGTAATTCTGATTCAGTTAATTATTTGTGTCAAACAATACTTCCAGTATTTTTTTACAGGCCTCCCACAAAATTGCCAGTCATGGCTTAGTCACATATCAGGGTTAGATAAAGGTTGGAACTTGGATTTAAAATTAGCCACAGTGCTGAGTGAACTTGATAAGCAGTGACCTCCTTGATAGTCCGAGGCCTTTTAGTGGACAGGAAAATCAGTGTTGCTATCTGAGTGCCCCTTGCAGAAGGGAGACATTTACCTTTGGCTAGGTTAGGCAACTAAACTTTTATGTTGCTCCTCCTAGTTAATTTAGATGACTTCATACTCAGATCGTACAAGGTCCTTTTCCTTGGATGTCTGTTCAAATACTGTATCATAGATGCTTGTCTGGCCTTTGGATTCCAGGAGTCAGCAGGATGTGTCAGAGTTAAGCATTGCAGTATTTTGCCTTTGTAGATCCAGGGCTTTGTTCTGCAGTTCATTTTGAGGCTATAAAATAATCTATATATAAATACACAAATATAAACAGATATGTATGTGTG
This sequence comes from Tinamus guttatus, assembly GCF_059628265.1. Taxonomy (NCBI): domain Eukaryota; kingdom Metazoa; phylum Chordata; class Aves; order Tinamiformes; family Tinamidae; genus Tinamus; species Tinamus guttatus. The sequence goes on from NW_028288623.1 coordinate 202,776, forward strand.
TATATACACAATTTTATGTCTGTAACACAGGGGATATTGTCGGAAAAAGGCATTGAAGGGCTGTGAGGTGTTTATATATGCCTGTCAGTGCTGCATGTAGTTTTCTAAAAGCCTAGGTATAAGTGTTTAGAGTAACGTGTGGTGAGAAAATATCAGTTAGACCAACATTGTCTATTCATGAATTTAAAAAAAAAAAAACCTATACTACTGCAGTTAAGTTTGACAATACACAAATCAGAGTACCAAAATTTCCTTAGTTTAATTCAAATAATAATGCAAATTTTGGGCTTGGATGAAGTTATGTGTTTATGCAGTAAGGCTTTGTTTCATGTGTGAAAATTAAGCATTTGCAGTTACCCCATTGATACTGTAGAAACTGCTGTTTGAATAAGATCTGCTTCTGATAGGGTTTTTTTTGTTTGTTTGTTTTAAAAAAAGCTCTTTAGTGCAATCAAAATTTTTTCCAAATTCCGAAGAGAAAAACCCTGAGGATCCTCTGTCTGAAGTAAAAGATCCTTTACCTGAAAAGCTTAGAAATTCTGTGGTAAGTGGGCTTTTTTGTTTATTTATGTATTCTAATATAAGCATTTGCTGTGCATTATTGGTACTCTATCAGTCTAGACATTATGCAGTTCACAACAATTGTTAATTGTCATGGTGCTGATGAGAGCAGGATAGCAGAGAGCATAAGTAAGATAGTTGTTTTAGGAATCCTAAGTGCAGTGTATTTCCCATTCTCAGATAACCCATAATATGTGAGAATATTTGCTTGAAAACAAATACTTAGATTATCTTTGTAAGGGAAAGAGCTGCTCTTTGTGTGGAAGAGAAAGAGGATGCCCTCTCTTATGGAGGAAAAACAGAATAAAAGACTCCTGCTCAGCTCCTTACCTGAGGGAGTGCATTGCAGGCAATACAGTTCTCACTGTATTCTACATGTGCCACTGTTCAACCTGTGCTGCTAGTGGGCTGAGCAGAGCTCACTAAGAATCTTCTTTTAACTCATGTTGATAATCTGATAGTTGCTTTTATGTGGAAGTACAAGTGGAAGAGATTAATGGTGGTAAGACTGTATAAGCTCAGTATTTCTAGTCGTTGGGAGCAAGGCTTTATGTGCTCTGTTCCGGAACAGAAAAATAAAAATGGTGGAAACCTTACTGGGCAAACAACCTGCTGTATTTACTTTAGCCTGTACTTAACGTTTTAATTGCTAATGGTGTTAACTTTCCTCCCTAGAATGGGAGATGGTGGCACTGTTTTATTCTCACTGTATAGCCCTGGCTAAGGAGGAGGAGAGAAAGACCAAAGGACTTGGAATTTCTTGTTGAGTTCTTCATCCCTTATCTTTAGTTGCCTGTTGCCTGTTAAAAGAAATCTAAGAAATACAATGTATTATAATCATAATACAAAATAATGTATTGTTTTTGTGTCTCAAAAAACAAGCTGTATCCCAACAACTTAAGAGCCTGAATTGTCGTGGGTAATTACTTGGCCAATATGAGGGTAGCTAATCCAGTAATGCCTTTCTGATCTGGAAATATTAATACTGTATTTGCACAGCGTGGGAGTAGAGCTGATCTTGGAAGGCTACTGAACTCAAATGGCTGTAGGTCTGTATCGCCCCCTTGTGACTGAGTCTGGTGTCAGTTATTGTTTCTTAGGAAAAAAAAATCTTTAAAATAGCTTGATTCTCTCTTTTTTTTTTTTTTCCTTTCTTTCTTTAATTCCACTTGCTCTGCTTCAGGGTCAGGGTTGTTCTAAAAGCTTGTCTTACCCATTCTGCAAAGTAAAGGGATGATAAAGGAGAGAAGCAGGATTTTTTGGTGTGATTGTGGCTTTTCTAATTGGAAATACTGTTTAACCCTTCCAGCTCTCTCTCTTTTTTTAGTGCTGTTAAATACAATCCTTATGCTAATCCCCTCACAGTCAAGAATGAGTGATATAGAACACATGGGATTAGTTTTCCCTGTACTGTTTCGGGTAGGTGTATTTGCAGTTAAGTCATTTGGACGACTTCATCGTAGGGCTTACATTGTGTTTACTAACAATTATTACAGATTGCCTTTTGTAGCTTAGGAATAAGGGATTCAGGAATGGGGTTTTTCAAAAGCACGTACCTCTCTCGTGCCAAAGTGGGATGTGAAACTTCCGGTAATTTTAGTGGAAGTAGTTACTACCGGCGTCTTTAGAAATTCTGTGATTAGCTTGGATGTTACTGGTGTTGAACTCTTAAGGCTTTGACAAAGACAACAAGAATGGGTGTTTTCTAAAGATTTTTACTTCTGTTTATTTCCCAGAGTGAACGGCTGCAGTCTGACCTGATTGTGTGTGTTGTCATTGGTGTCCTCTATTTCGCAATCCACGTCAGTACAGTATTTACAGTTCTACAGGTAAGAGGTTACATCACACCTGCCATTTGTTGTTTTTAATATCCAAATGCTCTAATATTACATGCACAGGTAATGCTGCAGTCTTCCTGACTGGCTCTAGAGGATCTTGAAATATATTGTGGGACCAGTGCCTGAAGTTCTTCACACTTCATTTTTATGTGTCCCAAACCTCTTCTATGCCTATTTTCTTTTAAGCTTCTGGGGTTTTTGTACTGTTTTATTTTCTTTCTTGAAATAATTTAATTTCTGTCACTCTCTAATGATGACGACCTTCAGCCAGACCTATGTTTGAATCAAATCAAGTAAAGGTATTTCTCAGGAGATGTAGCTGATGGATTTTTTTATTCCACTACGGCTCAAATGGGATTCCTGTATTCCTCAAATGGAAGTCACTGGTTTGCTTAAGCAGCATTATTTTAGGGAGATGAAAGGTAGTGTTGGGGGGGGTTGAGTGTGTGTTTTCCCCCATTGCATTTTGGAACGATTTTATTGTCCTGCTGCATCTGCTTACAGTTAAAATAAGAAAGTCGTTTTTACAAAGTACATGCATTTAGGTCATGTCAAATACTGAAGTTATCAGATGTGAGTCTTGAGCAAGTGTACTAGGCATGCTAGGTACTTGAGCTAGGTATGCTGGGTGTGAGAAATCTCTTCTGTTGTAGATTGGACTTTCACATTCCACTTGAATATTGCCCTCTCCTGTGTTTGAGAAACCTGGCTATTTGCTCTTCACCATCCTACTAATTTAATAGGTTTGGACTTTCGAGAAAATTTCAGAATTGACAGTTTGTAACAAGATTTAGACAGGGCACGGCAAAATCAGCATTTTGTTGTTTTAAGACAGCCATGTATATAAAGTGTTACTCTGAAATTCAGTCTTGATACCATGCAAATATGCTAGTATTTTCTGATTGTGGGAGGATTTGATATTAGTGGAAGGCTTCTTTTGTGCTTTTGCCCCTTCCTTCTCTCCAGCAGATAAAGTAAATCAGATTCTGCCCTTAGAAGATAATAACTTTCTTTGAAGAAACAAAATGCAGATGGTTCAGAAGCAGCTGGCTATGAAATACCACTGGTAGACTATTTTTCCTCCAAGATATTATGAAGATGTTAGAAGAGGACAGATAATTTACTTGGGCAGATGTTCCTTGTTTGACCCTCTTAAAGCTGCCAATGTAGTTTCTCCTGAAGAAATCAGTGCCCACATTTGCAGGCATAGCTACATAGATGCTGGAAAAGCTATTGTGTTACTATTTAATGGTCTTATTTTTAAAATACAAACTTTAATTTGTTCAATTCTTCTTTTGTTTAGCCTATTTTAAGTTATGTTCTCTATGCATTGGTGGGTACAGTAGGCTTTGTGACCCATTATGTTCTGCCTCAACTGCGGAAACAACTTCCTTGGCATTGTTTTTCTCATCCGTTGCTGAAAACCAAGGAGTACTATCAGTTTGAAGTCCGAAGTAAGTATCAATACTTTTGTTAATGTGCAATAATTGCTGACCAATTTAACTATCAGTATTCTTCACTCTGCTTTATCATCATTGCTGAATTATTTCATGACATTCAGTTTAGCGGTGTATCAATTCTAGTTCCTTGTGCTTTGATTCCATGAGGCTTTGTGCATCTTATGATAGTAATATAATGGATATGCTAATGTTATTTCCAAGTGATTCCATTAAAGTTTCTTAGAATCTAATGATTCTGATAATTACTTTGATAATTTTTGGTCAACTTGCTGTGTTTTGTCGTTTTGTTTTTTAATAGGTATTTCTATCACACTAAGGGCCTGATCTTGCTAGTTGATGTGCATTGGTAGACATTTGCAGCCTGTATTAAAGTCTATGTCTTTATGAAATCTTTTTGTGGCAGCCATAGAATATATAAACCTCCTGCTGTGCAATTTGCTAGCACATGCTAATGGTGTGATAGAAATGTCTATCTTGATATTAAATACTTCTGTAGGCAAGAAGATAAAGATATGTGGGTTTTTTTAATAATAAATATCTTGGATCAAGGATCTGTTATTAGCAGTCTCATGAGTTTAATTTAATACTACTATCTTTTTTGATATGTCTTGATAGATGCTGCACACGTTATGTGGTTTGAGAAACTTCATATTTGGCTCCTTTTTGTAGAGAAGAATGTTATCTACCCATTGATAGTCCTCAATGAGCTGAGTAGCAGCGCTAAGAATATTGCTAGTCCAAAGAAACTGGATACAGAGTAAGTAGAAAAGGTTATCAAGTAATCTGAGTATGTCCAGTATGCTTTAAAATGGAATAGTGAGTGGTTTTCTCAGTGGGAAGACAGCTAATACATTTGATTGAAACTAAGACAAGGAATAAATAATGCTTTCTTTTATTTGCAAGTTCTTACAGAATGGAGTCAGCCAGAAAGGCTTAAAATAAATAGAGTTTTTCTGAGTTAAATTGGGAACTCTTGCAAAGAAAAATCTTTCAAATCATGGTGTAAAGATCACAAGTTGCTGAATTATCTAATACTGTGCAATCAATTTCTTTTTTGATCAGCAGAGTCTTTAATACGGCTTTTTCCGTGCTGCAAAGTTAATGTCTCTGCAGTACACTTTGATATTGTCAGGTATAAAGCTAAGAGTCTACCATTGTCTTGCTGATCATGTGCTAGTTTGCAGCCCCTCTGCTGCTTTCTCCTCTCATCAAGAAGTTCCTCAGGCCTTCTAACTTCTAATGTATAACTTGTGTCCTGGCTGAATTGCACACTGCCTCTTCAATTGAGCCTTGGCTCTAATTCCCAAGTTGTGTATCCAGCTGTTTCTGTGAGTCCAGTAATGGGCCCTGCAGTTTATCCATCCAAAAACAGTGACTAGGTGGCCCTTGGGGATTTGTTGTTCTAGTGATCTGAGAGAGAAGTACTGAAAAGAAAATAAGTTCTGAAACAGAATGATAGACGTAGTTAGCTGTTGTATTTGATAGAACAGAAATATTAGTTTAATAATTCTGGATCTAGTAAATTCTTGCTTGAGATTTAATATTCTTGTTACTCCAGAGGGCATTGTGGAGGAATATTACTATTATGTTACTTAGATTGAAGAGTTATAAAATAATTTGTTACTAGCTATGAAAAAAACACTGTTGTATTGTAATTTTATAGTTAAGCTGAGTAACCTCAATATAAGTTGGAGCAATATAGTCACCCAGGAAGTGTTCATAACCCACTCCTTAAAAACATCATCTCACTGAATAATCTAGATCATTCTTGACACTTTTGCATCTCAATAGCCTGCATTATAGATTAGATTTTTATCTGAATATGGGGATGATTTCAGCTCTACTTGTTTAGGGAGATTGTTCAACAAAATCATGTTAATATTTAGAACAATATTTTGGACTCCTGATTGGGCTTGGCACTGCTGATTGATAGACTCTGACAGTCCTCTTGAAGTGCAGGGAGAGAGAAGCAAACCTAAACCCAGACCTTGAGGGTTGGTGGTTTTTTTTTTTTTTTTTTTTTTTTTTTTTTCTTAAATCAATATCACATAATAGCAATGATCTATGTGGTCTTTAACAACTCTTTCAGGGAGCAGACAAATAACTTCTCTATATGATTTTCTTACACAGGTTGGGTGCTTTAATGATCACAATAGCTGGCTTGAAGTTACTCCGTTCATCATTCAGTAGCCCAACGTGCCAGTATGTCACTGTTATTTTCACAGTGCTTTTCTTTACTTTTGATTACAAAAGTTTTACTGAGACCATGCTGCTAGATCTCTTCTTCATGTCCATACTCTTCAGCAAGGTAACTTTAACTCCGTCTATTTCTGGGTGTTTCAGGTCATCCAAAAGGGAAAACGGACTGAAGTCCTAATTGATAGGTAATCTTCCAAGTCATCAGTCCTACCAGAACTTTAATCCATAAGCTAAAAGACAACTGAGACGTCTCGTTTCCAAGCCATGTTTCCTATGATGTTTCCTAGAGGAAAGGCTATGTAACTTTCTAGAAAATGTCATGAGTTTCTGTTAGTAGAACCACACAGTGAATATCATGTTAGTTGTTTCATTATTCCATCATTCTGTAACTCTAAAGGCTTCTGGCAGACCTCTAAGAATTCTAGGATGATCAGGAAGCCCTTCAGGATATTTGTTGTGTTGCTGACCAAGTTATTTTTTACCCAAACCACTAAGTTTTTTCTTTTTTTTCTTTCTTTCCTGTAGCTTTGGGAACTCTTTTATAAATTAAAATTTGTATATACCTACATTGCTCCCTGGCAGATCACATGGGGATCTGCTTTCCATGCTTTTGCGCAGCCCTTTGCTGTGCCACGTATCCTTTGAGAATGCAAATTTAGTTTGTCCATTTGTATTTCTTTTGAGTGTTGCAATGTAATGGTTTGTGTCTTTTAGACTGTTTAGTATATGAGCATGGTTGTCCAGTGAATATTCATGAAAAACTACGTGTAACCAGGCTGAGAAGTATACCATAGTATGAACACAGAAGCATAGAAAAGGGGCTATTTCACTGCAAAAATAACGTAGCTTTTCTTCTGAGAGTTGTTCCCTTTTTTCCTAAGAGTCGCTAACTCCAGTTGTGGGTTCCTGAGTTGGCATTGCATTTCTAGCTTGTGTGCAAAATGTTTTGAGTTGCATTGAATTAATATTCTTTGCAGAAGGTCTTCCAGAAAAAGAATTAACCCTAAGTCTAGTACCAGACTTTTTTCACTAACTTCTGTATTTAAAAATAATAAAAAAAAATCATTTGTTGGAGATATGGTAAAGATCGTATGCTACACAGAACTTTGCTTCCTTAACCCAGTTATCCTACAGATTCTGCAATGTTGTTTGTCCAAGCAGCTGTGTCAGCTTTCTTTTCCACTCCGCTGAATCCTTTTCTGGGAAGTGCAATATTCATCACTTCATATGCCAGACCTGTTAAATTCTGGGAAAGGGACTACAAGTAGGTGGCATAAAGCCTTTAAACATTTGTGAAATTGGGGTTGGGGGAAGGTTTAATAATGTAGCTATGGATTAAATGTATGTCGATTTTTCAAGTCCTATTTCCTTTTTTTTCCAGAAGGAGTGCACAGCTCTTTTTTTTTAATTAAACAAACTGTAGTAGCTGTGGTGTTTCTTAATACTGACAGTATTTCTTAATTTATAGAAGTAATGTATCTTGGTTTTTTTCACATCAAAATTACTATATTTCTAAAAGAAATTAAAAGATGAATTTTAATTAAAATGTGAATTTTAGATGGAAAAGCTACTTTGAGAGAGGTTCAGAATTGTATTTGACTTCATTATTGGTCATTTTACAACTAAATGCTAGTTTAATTGTAAGTCAGTGCTAGCAGTAAAACATGTTTTGAAACCATTTAAGTAAATCTCTCAGTCAAGAAGCTATTAGCAACAAGAGCGTTTTCATGTCAGATTAAACCCCCAGGTTTTATTTCTGCAGTATTGCTGGAGTGTCAGACCAATGGAACATTAGACAAATAGTATAGGGCGAGATGAGCACAGCAGAGCAGTGTAAGTGCCATTTTCAGAATTAAGGGTAAAGAGCTAGGGTTGTGTTTTCAGCCAAGAAAATGACAACTGCACTTTAGAAACAGTCAATCACTGCAGCTAACATGTCTAAAGCTTTGCAATATCTACCCAAGAAAATAGATGAATTTATGGTATCATGTCTAAAAATAAAAATTATTCTATAGCTACCTATTGTGGGCATGTTCTTACTGGATGTTGGTTCATAATGATGTTACAGCCAGAAAGCACTTTGACAAATCAGCATGTAAAAATATATATATATTAAAAAAAAAAACTCTACAAATTATTTCAGTGGAAATACTTTACATTTTTTTTCTGTTAGTAGCCTCTTCCCTTAAACTTTGTGACTGAATGAAATTTTCTGTTAAGAACTTTATTTTGTTGTTTTCAGTACAAAGCGTGTGGATCACTCAAATACAAGACTGGCTTCCCAACTTGATAGAAATCCAGGTAGCTTTTCTATGTTTTTGACTGATACTGTTTTAAAGTATGGGAAGAAGGAGAATATATGATTTTTTTTTTTTTTTTTTTTTTAATATGGGGTATGTGATTGGTTTGCTCTCTAGGCATTTTTTTCTTCTTCCTAATTCACTGCCTACCCTACCCCATTCCCTCTGTCTGCTATTCTTTTCTCCCCATCATCTCTTCTGCTATGTTTTTTAAACTCCTCATACATGGCTTTTTCTTATCTTTTCTCCCTCACAGTTAAGTGACTGTCTGCTTTATTTTCCCCTCCTTCATTTATAATCACAGTGTGCATAGTTGTTTTGCTTTTTATTCTTCTCAAGTAGCTAAAAATAACCCTCAAATAACATTTGGCTATCTCGGTGATAAGACCAGTACAACGAGTCATTACTGAGTTACTTCTGTGCTTGTTTACTTTTGCGTGTTATTATGCAGAATAGAGTGAAACTGAAGGAATAACTTGGTAAATGGAGGAGTGAGTCAGCAAGAGGGGAAAAATACTAGAAGTATTAAACTTCATCTGGCATTTAATCAGAATAGTTGTCCCTAAAAATAGAGATGACACCTTGAAATGAAATTGTTGCTAAGAAAGAACCAAATGTGAAAGGATAATTTTCATTGACATTCAAGCTTGAGTGTTTTTTTTCTGCTGATTCAGATGGTAACCCAAATTCTGTCTTCCTGCAGGTTCAGATGATAACAACCTGAATTCAATTTTCTACGAACATTTAACCCGTTCCCTTCAGCACAGCTTATGTGGAGATTTGTTGTTGGGTCGGTGGGGAAACTATAGTACTGGGGACTGCTTCATCCTAGCCTCTGACTACCTCAATGCACTCGTACACCTTATAGAGATAGGAAATGGCCTGGTCACATTTCAGCTAAGGGGGCTTGAATTCAGAGGTGAGTATGTTACCCTTTTGTTACCTGTCCTGCAGAGCAGACTTCTGCTCTGGAAACTGAAAGTAACTTTCAGTTACTTTCAGTTTTATTCTGTTAATCATTTGCTTTGAAAATGGCCTGCAGGTCATCTGTAGACTCCCTCCTTCGTGAGGAAAACCAGCTTTCTTGTGGGATTTGTCGAGTCTTCTCTTTCCGTTTTAGTGTAGCATGGCTACCATAATTGTTTCTTACCTTCTCCTAATTACAAGCGTTTCTTTAAGTGCCTCATATCAACTCTTTTTTCTGAAGGAACTTACTGCCAGCAACGAGAAGTAGAGGCCATCACTGAAGGTGTAGAGGAAGATGAAGGTTTCTGTTGCTGTGAACCTGGCCACCTTCCTCACATGCTGTCCTTCAACGCTGCCTTTGGTCAGCGTTGGCTGGCGTGGGAAGTGCTTGTAACAAAATATGTCCTGGAGGGCTATAGTATCACTGACAACAGTGCTGCTTCCATGCTGCAAGTCTTCGATCTGCGCAAAATTCTCACCACTTACTACGTGAAGGTATCGTTCTGAGTAACACTCGTGCTGAGGGGAAATAGGCTGCATTGGCTGACAAGTGTTTAAACCTCTGTCCTCATTCATGAGGAGATCATAGAATGTGATACAAATTATAGAAATAAGAACAGCTTCATTGGAGGCTAGAGTTTGCTGAGCTGATAGATAATTGATACTGTGCTGTATGACCAGGCAAAGGATGGTGTAGTCTAGAACAGGGGGAGGACACCCTTTCCGGCTGAAAACAGAGTAGAAACTCAAAGGCTACTACCCAGATGTAAAACAGCTTTGTTTGAAAGCTGTCTAAACCTTTTTTTTTTTTTTTTTTTTTTTTTTTTTTTTTTTTTTTTAAGTGTTGAAGGACTCTAGGCCTCAGATCTCCTCAGCTAATTTGTTAGTGTACTATTTCGTGTCTCAAGCTCACATCTTTCAGAATGTGGGAAAACTTCAAATTGGAATACTTGCCAAAATTTATACACGTATATGTATGTGTGTTATATATGGGTGGCTGTTTCCTCAAACACACATGCTTTTTAGAAATGTACTGTGTGCGCATTCATTAAGTTTAAAAATATGTATATATATATACACAACTGCAGGGAGAATTGTCCCATCCTTTTTTTTCATCTCTACATCCTTTAGAACTCTTTGACACCACTTTAAATCTTTGAAAATACTTGTATGTGAGCCTCTCGTGTTTGCTGAACCCCCCAATTCATTGTCCGTAAGCTAAGTAAATGCTACTGTATACTGCTTGTATTTTTTCTGGGCAAGAAATAAGTGAATTGAAACAATTGAAGCTCTCTTATTGTCTCATGTTTTTATTTTTTTAAACTGTTGCTGTTTCAGGGAATCATTTACTATGTCACCACGTCCCCCAAGCTGGAGGAATGGTTAGCTAATGAGACAATGCAGGAAGGACTGCGCTTGTGTACGGACCGCAATTACGTTGATGTTGACCCAACATTTAATCCCAATATTGATGAGGATTATGACCACCGGCTGGCAGGCATCTCAAGAGAGAGTTTCTGTGTGATTTACCTGAACTGGATAGAGTACTGCTGCTCTCGAAGAGAAAAGGTAGGTGTATAACCATGTGAGGAAAGCTATTCACTGTTCTAGGATGGTATTGCGTGTCTGTCTTGTTGATTGACTTGCAGGTTTCTATAGTATTCACTTGTAAATAAAAAGTTGTAATTGAAACTCATTTGTAGTACACTGGGTTTGTGTTTTTTTTCTTTTCTTGAGACTTCCATTTAAATAATAAAATAGTGTATGCTGTAACCTGTTTAATAATGCATCTTCTGATAAATCAGTTTAAGATTAATCAGGCATTTATGACATTTATCTGCCTAGAGAAAGATGTATTTATAGAATTGTTATTTGCTTAGATATTCATTTTTACAAGTTGACTAATTATACAAAAAAGGCTGTCTGCTGCTTACATAAAACAGACTGCTTGTTCTTTAGTTTTCACACTGTGTCGCCTCTTTGGATTACTGGAGCTGGTGGCATGTGATCGTGACCATTCCATATCCAACCCTTTTCCTCCCTAGATTCTCCTGCCTTTTAAAAAGGATTATGAGAATGTAGAGGACTGCTTGACTTTTTGCTGCTTGCCAGAAATCATAGTTATTGTAGCCTTCTGAGAAGGGGTGAGAACTGAGTTTTAAAGGAAAGGGCTAAAGTTTGGTTTCTTAAATTTATTGAAGGTTTTGAGACTTCAGAATGTTGGTTTAGTAAGGAGTGAAAAGCTTAGCTTGTTTAAATGGGTATAAGATTTTTTTTAAAGCCTTCTGCAGTCAAACAACAGCCAAAGATAATCATCTCATTCTAAGTGACTGTCTTGTGAAATATGTTGTGTAAGTAGTGAAAATCTGATTTCATCACTTGGATGCACAATCTGTTGTCTAGAGCATAATGTACCATTACACGAGTTTAGTTGAGAGTGAGTTTCCACTAAGTAAAGTTATAATCTACAGAAGTTTTCAATTAACTCAGTTATACGCTCCTAACTATGAAGTGAGAATTAATTTTATTCACTAGAAGTATTTTCATCTTAAGTAGTTTTTCTAACAGATGATTGTTTTTTTTGATTACAAGATAAACAGTATGCATGAAGAAAGCTTATGCATTTGTAGAGCTTACAGTTTATTTCAAATCCAGCTTGATGTGTATGTAGAACATGTATTTTTACAATTTTTGAATAATTCCTTATGAATCTCAGGGCAGAAACATCTGGTGTGGTAGGTACATATGCACACTTAGTTTGTGTGCTTTTGTGTCTGTTGGAGTTTTTATCCTTCTGGCAGAACTTATTTTTCTTCTTTAGTGAAGCAAATGTATATTTTTATGCTATGTATGTTTTTAAACCTCTGTTTACCTGACTTCTCCCCTCTCCCCCACCCTCTTTTATTCTCTTTGTTCCTGCAAGCCCCTGGATTCGAGTAAAGACTCATCCCTGGTGACACTGTGTTATGGACTATGTGTTCTAGGTCGTAGAGCTTTGGGGACAGCTTCCCATCATATGTCCAGGTAATAAAATGTTGTGTGCTCCCCTTCTCCAAATATCTCAGGGCACCTAGGCTAGGTAATATATGTTTCCAGTTTCCTCCCAAAAAATAAAATAAAAATCTTAAACTAGGCTCATTACAAGAGCCACAGAACTTCAGCTAAGGAGCAGAAATGAAGGAGAACTTGAGTGTGAGCATTTTTTTTTATGCTGAACTAATGAAAAATGAGAATCCTGGTATGGGTTAGTATCAGCAATAATTGATGAAAACTTAGGTGGATTGAGTTCAGAAAGAAAACTCTTTCTTGCTCCGAGTATGAGCCCTGTGTGCAAATACAAGGAAAAGAGTGGACAACTTGTTAAAATGGAAGCACATCTCAATGGCAGTTAGGTAGACCACTGTGTTAAGTTTCACAACTCAGCTGGTCTGTAGTGACCAGTCTTGCTTCACACAGTTCTTGAACTGGGCTTTGCCATCATGTTCACACCTCTGCCTTGCATGCTAACAGCCCCAGCTTACTTTAGAAAGCCAATGTTAAAAAGTGGCTATCTGCTTCAGGAAACCGTAAGGTAATGATTGAAAGGCAGAAGTACATGTGGAAGCTATTGGCCAGCTGTATGCAAGCTGCAAAACCTGCTTTATTTCAATTCTTTTAGGGAATCCAGTTGCTGTAAGTGCTGCCAGCTTGTTGTCCCATAAAGATCTTGCTGGTGTACAGGCAAGCAATCAAAATCTATTTTGAGTGTCAGTAGGAACATTGTTAGCTTAGTAAAAGGAAATAATAACACCAAGAATGAGAAAGTTGGCAAGGCTTTCATTCTGTGGTAATGCATCCACAACAAAGGCTGAATTTTCCCCCTTAATTTGTTTGTAGTGCTACAGTCCCAGAGAAAGTTTCTCCTGCATAGTCTCAGAAAATCAGGAACTCTGTGAGAAATGGCTGTTACTTAAGTCCATGTAAATATATTAGGTTTGTGGCGTATAAGATTTAGTCATTAGATGTTTAATGCACGTAAGCATTTACTGTCTTGACTTTGTTTCACGTGTGCATGCTTGTATTTTCATTCTTCTGCTGTCCTTCTGTAAATGGACTTTGTAGAAAAGAATTGTGTGCCTTTCTTTGCAGTTCAGGGTTAATGTAAACCTAATTTTCAGCTGTTATCAAAGATAAGTAATTGTGAAAGTTTGTGTATTTGTATTCATGTCTGGGGTGTGGTATTTTTTTTCTCTTCAACAGTAATCTGGAATCCTTCTTGTATGGCCTGCATGCCTTATTTAAGGGTGATTTCCGTATATCTTCAATTAGAGATGAGTGGATCTTTGCTGACATGGAACTGCTAAGGAAAGTGGTGGTTCCTGGAATACGCATGTCGCTTAAACTACATCAGGTAAGACATTTGACTGGAAGTTGTCTCCAGTCCTTGTCTTTTGTTATTTGTGTTGAAAGATGGAGTGCTGGAAGTGAAACATTTAGTACACACAGTTCTTTCCACCTGCCTTGGATGAATTTCACCTGCTCCCAAGGTGTCCAAAACAAGATTTATATCTAGAGGAAATGCTGTCTTGGTCAACTGGAGAAATTGAAAAGATTATCCCAGCTTTTGGCCTCATCTTTTTCAGGTCTGGGAAAGAAGCTGCCCATTTCAATTTAAAATGCAAGATAAAAACAGTTCTTCAAACTTCAGTGAAATATATGAGGCTGTTGCTGGGGGCGGGTGGGAAGTAGATACTTTTCTAGAAGAGATAGGAATGAGGGCCGTAACAATGGTATGGTTGCTGTTTCTGAGGAGAAATAGAGAGAAGCAATTCGGAGCTTGTGGCTCACACTAGGTTGCGTTGGTGAGTAGGACAGACTGTCATAGGCTTTAAAACCCTTCTTCCCTCAAATGCTGCGTAGTCTACAAAGAGCAAATAACTTTCCTTTTTAAAAAGAAGTCTAACTGCTACCTAAACTCTGAGCCATACTTTACGTTTCACTTCTGTTTTATACCTGAAGAAGGTCTTTTGTGTTCAAAATCTTGTCTGAATTTTCTAGTCATATTAATTGTTTGAGACAACCAACAAGCCTCATCTTGCCTACGTGTTGCACCTTACCTCTGAGGGATCTGATTCAGGCTTCAAAGGAAAACAGGGAGATAACAATACTTGGGAAAAGAGGAGGATGACAGAAAGGGGAAAGGCATACAACAGATGGACAACTTTAAAAAAAAAAAAAAAAAAAAAATAGAGGGGGGCAAAAATTGTCTATTGTATTGTCCTGTGTTCTATTCTAGCTCATTTGTAGGGTTTACATAGGGGAAAGGGGCATCCACTTTATGTCCAGGGCCTGAAAGTTTCATCAAATGTAGAACAGCAGAAGACAGGCCAAGTGCTGCTTTGTATTCTAGAAAGGGTTTCCTTATGAGTAGTCTTCCTAATCCTTCCTCCTCCTTCCCCCTCCTTCCCCTCCTCATATATACATTAGTTGGCTTAAAAGGGCATCAAACCATTCAAAGCTGTACAGTGCTCTACAGTTGTGCAGTGGGAGTTGAGGTTTTTCACTGTACAACACTTGAAAGAAAATGGATACCTGGGCATGACTCATTTATCCCATCAGTAAAGTTCTAATGGAGCTTGCAGTTCAAAAAGCTAAAACAAGGCTTGGTCTTTTCAGTGAAGTTAGGGCGAAGACGAGCGAGCTCAAATTCTGTCCAGGGAGTGTATTTACTAAACTTAACAAGTACAAGGAGCTGTGTAGTGAGCAATAAGCTTTTTGTGAGAAAAAAGTGTTAGCACTCTGAAATAACAGATGGCTTGAAAATTGTTAAAACTAGGTAAATCCTAGTTGTATTTAAGTAATTTAAATCGCCTTCCTCCCCTTACTGTGGAGTCTGGAAGTCCTCCCCAAATAACAATGGTTGAATCAACTCTTCAGCTTAATACAGAGAACTAACTTAACATATCATATGTTAGAATGCATGTTAGCAGTATAGCACTGGGAATTTAGCTGTATCGGAAGGTTATAAGCAAGTTTGACTCATACTCAACTAGCCAGTTTAAGCTCTGCTAAAACATCTGGCGCGACAAGTTGTTATCAATATTAATTTGCATTTACATTTTTAATAGAAAATACTGATAAATTATCTGTGATTCTTATTGAAATTGTTATTAAAAATAACTACAGAAACTATATAACTCGGTGAATACTAATGCTTTAGTTAAGTGTGTGTTAGTTGGACACTTTCTGAGTAAAGAAGCTAAAACCAGAATGCATCTATAGACAATGTGAATGGATATAAAACTAGTGTAAAATTCAAATCAAGTTTGAGTTAATAATAAGCAGGTCCTTTCAATCCTTTCCTACTTAATTTAGGAAGGAAATTAATCCTAGCAAACAAGAATGCATCTCTTGGGTAAGAGATCACCTTTAACTTGTTCTTTTTAGGAGGTATTTATTGATGCCTAATTTTGTGCAATGTGGTGATCTCATGTCTTTCTGTGTATAGAAAGTCAACATCTGAAATGGTACCTTTTTTTTTTTTTTTTTTTTCCCCCCCTTCATTCTTGGAAACAGGATCACTTTACTTCTCCAGACGAGTATGATGACCCTTCTGTCCTCTATGAAGCCATAACAACCCATGAAGAAAATCTAGTTATAGCACACGAAGGGGACCCTGCTTGGCGGAGCGCTGTTCTCTCAAATTCTCCCTCTCTCCTTGCTCTGCGTCATGTAATGGATGATGGCACCAATGAGTATAAGATCATCATGCTCAACAAACGTTATCTCAGTTTCAGAGTCATTAAGGTAAGTTTTATAGAGACATTCCATAACATGGTGTGTTGTAGTACATTGTAATAATTATAACTAATTGCTATTTTATTTACAGTTAACTTTTTGTTGCTAATCTGTCTTTGCTGGGGCGCCTGCTTTTCATGGAGAAATATAGGAGTGTTTTTGTCAGAAAATTAGGTCCTACTTTTAAATATCTCTTTTCCTCATGCTGTTCTTAGAGTTGTTTTACTCTCGCTGTGTCCTTTCAGAGCAGTGAACATGAATGGTTGTGGATTTGCAGTGCAGAGGCCTCTCTATAGCAAAGCAGCCTTTGCAGACTCTCATAGCTTCACTTTTCTGACACAGTCTTTCTACTTGGCTTCTGCCTGTCATTTTTTGCAGGTGAATAAGGAATGTGTGCGTGGCCTGTGGGCAGGACAACAGCAGGAGCTCGTCTTTCTGCGTAATCGTAATCCAGAAAGAGGGAGTATCCAAAATGCAAAACAAGCACTAAGGAACATGATCAACTCCTCTTGCGACCAGCCCATTGGATACCCCATCTATGTCTCACCTTTGACTACTTCCTACTCGGACAGTCACGAGCAGCTTAGGGAGATTCTTGGCGGAGCTATCAGTTTAGGAAATATTAGAAACTTCATAGTTTCCACGTGGCACAGGTGAGCTGTGGAGATAAGTTCCCATCAGTATGTGGCCATGCTTTGTACTTCTCTTCTGCTGGCATACCTAAATAATTAAATAACTTAAAATATTCAGTGATATAAGAATAAATATGCCTTGACTCTTTCAGCTCTGTCTATAGCGTATGGCAATTTTTGTGACACAAAAATTAGTCTTCTTGCGTATAAAAAGCCACAAACTGTAAATGACAGCTCAGGAGAAAATAGAGGACAAAGTCTAGATGCAAAGATTCCAACTTAAGTTCTAATGTCAGGTCTGCTAATGAGAGGCAGTACAACCTCTCATTTTTTAGTACTTGGGTTTTTCCCATATATAATGTCAGCCTCGCAGCATCAGGACTATTCATTAGGATTCCAGTCTGCTAACCATTTGGCATGCAAGTGCCAACATTAATATTGTTAGGGTCTGCTCATGCATAGTTACTCAAGCTTTAGTTATTCAGAATTGCATAAGTGCTTATAAATACCCTGTTTGTTAGAGCTAGTAAAAGTAACAGCAGCAATCATTATATGTCCTCCTTCAATACAAACCTTCAGTAACCCAGAATAAACTTTTATTCCTCCTGTGTTGTACAGCTCCTGAGATATTTTATCTTTTCATGTGGTCCCTTATGACTTTGGGCCTGTAAGCAGCAGTGACAGTTGTGTGACACATTCTGAAATGGGTGTCCCAGTTCTTACCAGTTTCTGGAGCTAGTATCACAGTTGGAACTCTTCTGTTGCTGTTTATAGCTAAATATCTATAGGATATCAAAACAGAACATGCTGCTTCCCCCCAAAACATGCCATGTTTGTTACAGTGTGTGCTGTGTATGTCTCTCCTGTCACTATCTGCTTGTCTGATGTGCACAGAATGAAGACGAGGGTATAACACAGAGCAGTGAGGCACACCTAGCTGGTATCCAAACAGGGTTGTCACTTGCAGGGGCAGGTAAAATTGGGAAGAATTCCTCAGTGTAATCAAGTGGGATTGAAGGAAAGAAAAATAAATAACAGGAATTGAAAGGAGCAAAGAATGTGCTATGTTTTGTGTGTATCAGAATTTTGTTTACACAAGCCCAGTAAAATGCCTCTCTGTGGTTACATAGTCTGTAAAATGTTGGTTAGTCTGATAACTGAATATTCAAGTTTCATATGAGAATGTGATTCAGACAGTTGCAGCATGCAATATGTGCTTCAAAAAGCTGACCAGATTATAAAATGTAATAAGAAAACATATTAAGTCTCCTGTGCTCATCTAAATTAATTTTTTTCAGTACAAGAACGGCTATATGGATGGTATCATAAGAAGGGTAAAATCTTTATTAATACTGTTACCAAATAACCAGCACATTCATACAACATTTTGCATGTAGAGTTTTATCACTTCTTTGTATTTCAAAAGGAGATTAATTTTCAAAAAAAGCATATGTGTTTGAAGACTTGGCATGTCATAAATAATTATTGGAGTAGCTATTAGGAAGAGAGTGGTCATCTCCCACAGTGCAACATTTAAATGACTGAGCGTATCCTTGGAAAACAAAATTTACTTTTACCTAATTTTATGGAGTGTTACAGACTGGGTGAAGTCTTTTGGGTTGTCATCATAAGGCATTTAGGATTCGTCATAAGGAGTCCTGATATTTGTCAAATACATTACATTTTCAGACTAAGGAAGGGTTGTGGAGCTGGCTGCAATAGTGGTGGAAATATTGAGGATTCGGATGCTGGAGGTGGGACTTCTTGCACAAGCAACAATCCGACTATCAACGAGTCGCAGAGCAGCATGTCGCAAGGAGGAGGGAATGCAACCACAGGGCAGGGTCCTGGAGCACTGCAGCACCCTCCTGTCACAACTCATCCCACAGCTCATTCTGCAACTCATCCTCCAGCTCACCCCTCAACTCTGGGTAAAGTTCAAGTAAAACAGATTTTTATGCAAAGAGTCCTCTAGCCAGAGCTATCCTTTCAGCTGTGTGGTAGGTCTAGGTTACAAGAAAAAACTTAACTTGATTTTATAGTATTAACAGCTGCTGGATACATATCTCAAAGTACAGTGTGGTTTTGTGCAATAATGGGGTCTCAAGCAGAGGTTAGAGCACGAGGGCCCTGGTTATGCTGGCAAAAACGGGAAATAACTTTCTTAAAATACTTTTTTACGTGACTGATTTTTTTGACTTCTGCTTTCATTTTTGTCTTGTGAACACTAAACTTGCCATGTGTTGTAAATATCTTTGTATTTTTTCCTTATACTTTGGAATGGATTGTCTGCTTCTATGGTGTTTTAGCTGAATCCTATCCAAGACTGTATGTACTGATCTGCAGGTGATAAGCAACAGGGCAGAGTAGATGTGCTTTCCCAGATGTTGCCTTTGCTAACAAAGTGTAAATGTCTAGAGTTGAATGCACTGAATGAAAATCTTTTAATTTTAAAAAGTATCTCTAGGTCCTTAGATATGGAAGTGCTTAGAAAAGATGAGCATTAGTGTCATCATAAAAGATGCCATTTTTATTTTCTACTTTCAAGTCCATTAAACAGATTTTCTGACACAGTCTTTGAGCATGCAGTCAAGCATAATAAGAAAGAATATTTAGTATTTTGAAAAGACATTTACATCAGTTGTAATATCTTAAGTGTTTGTGTTAAGAGCAAAAATGTTTCAGTCTTGCCCTTACCACACAAACAGTCTGGAAGCCATTTGTGTTGTCAGGATTGTAGATGAGAGTAGCAATTTCTAAGATGGAACGAATTGAACACGCTCAGGTGCTTCACTGTTACGAAGTGCAGCAGATCTCTGCAGTACTGCTGTTTCAGATGATTGCAGCAGATCCATGTATTTTGTACCTAGGTACGAAAACATTTGTGTATAGCAAATCCACTGTGCGTGGGAGGCTTTATCAAACCCTGCTGATTCTGTACCTCTTACTTTTAGGCACCAGCCACAGCTCTCACTCGGTGCAGTCGAGCCTCGTCAGACATTCCCCTGCCCGTGCCTCCGTAGCCAGCCACTCGTCCTACTGCTACGGCAGCCGTCACTCGTCGCTGCGCACGTCGGCGACGGGCTTCGTGCCTTGCCGGCGCTCCTCCACCAGCCAGATCTCCCTGCGGAACCTCCCGTCGTCCATCCAGTCCCGCCTCTCCATGGTCAACCAAATGGACGCTGCAGGGCAGCCCGGGGGCAGCGGGCAGCACGGCCTGCCTTCTTCTAGCAGCTCCAGCCAAAGCATCCCAGCCTGCAAGCAGCACGCCCTCGTGGGCTTCCTAGGGACGGAAGGAGGGAATAATTCCATGGAAGTGCAGCCAGGTGCTAATGCAAGCCCTGCAAATCAACCGCAAGCCAGAAAGGATGATGTTATTTACAGAATCCAGGTGAATAGTCCAGAAGAACAAACTGACTTCTGGTTCTTTAGCCATGTGCTTTTGTTAGTGTTGTCTCTATCTTGTGGAAATTGACACTTCTGAATATATACAGTCTGGAATGCCTTAGCATGCAGCTATTATGCAGTTATGTTTGAAAAGCCTAGGTAAGCATAAGCTTTTGTGAACAAGCAGCCTTCTGGCGTGCTGAGACATGCCTAATGACTTTTCTTACATGTATATCCATGGGAATGGATAATGGGAATGTCAGCTGAACTTTATTCTGTTTCACACCTCAGCTGTTCAGCTTCTACTGTCTATCTTCATGGCAACATGTGAAGATGAACAGCTTCATTTACAGCAAGTGTCTCTTCTAAGCTGAATTTTTTTTTCCACATACGTAAATATAAAATATTTATTTCCTCTTTGGTTATTGCCACAAGTTTAGGTCACAGAGCAGCTGACAGTACACAGTTGACTAAGTTAACTATGGCAGCCTTACCACTTCTGTGCAATTCTGCCTGTATTCTTGCCTGACTGGCGTTCAGTAAGAACATGTACATGACTTTAGTAGTATATTAATGAGAAACACCAAGAAGTAATTAATAGGACAGGTCACGGTGAACTTGATTCCATTGCAGACATCACCTCATTTTAAAGGAAACCAGATCCTAATCATAGTGAGGAAAGCTGACAGATTTGGCACGTCTGAGCTTTAGGAGCTTTTGCTTGGAGACAAGGGCCCTCTTTCAAAGCTGTTTGAAGGACATTCTCCCTTCTGTAAGGAGAATGCGCAGGAACATGACATACTATGCTGGATATTGCACAGTTCTTTCTGTCCTCCTATAGGAAGACTACAGGAGTGTTCTCCCATTACCCTTTTCCAAATGTGGAAAGCCAGTTTACTTGAAAGCTATGGGTGGGTCTGAGCTAGCCAAGCAAATGGTAAATAGTTTCTTGGCCTACTAGTGAGTATTCCAAGCTCCTGAGCTGCAGAGTGCCATTCTGAGAAGCGGTGATCCAGTCATGGCAGCCTGTCATAACTGAACTGTGTTTCCCTCCTGTTGGACCACAAGCTGCTGCTTCACAGAATGATTGACGTTGGAAGGGACCTCTAGAGATCATCTAGTCCAACCCCCTGCTCAAGTAGGGACACCCTGAGCATGTGGCATAGGGTGGCATCCAGGTGAGTTTTGAAGATCTCCAGAGAAGGAGACTCCACAACCTCTCTGGGCAGCCTCTTCCAGGGCTCTGTCACCCTCAGACTGCATTGAGCTGGTATCTTGTCAGCTGCCTCTGAAATCACAGTCTGAATTTCCACATTCTGTGCTGCTCAAGTTTTTCTGTAATCTAGATCTTAAGTGTGCAACATTGAAATGAGTCAAACTGACTTCTGTGGGGTTTGAGGTCACTTCTTCAGAAGTATGTAGCAGGATAGTTGTTCTTTTGAATTTTGGATGAACTAATAGCCAAAACTCTCTTTCTCTTCATAGATAATGGACCCTAGTCAAGTACTGGAAGGGATCAACATGTCAAAAAGGAAAGAGCTGCAGTGGCCAGATGAGGTGATACGGTTAAAAGCTGGAAGAAACAGCTGGAAAGACTGGAGTCCTCAGGAAGGCATGGAAGGTCATGTAAGTTTCCCTTAGAACATGACATATTAATCTTTACTTTTAAGTGAGGAAAAAAAAAACAAAACCAAAAAAAAAAGTGTAGGGGAGGGGGTAGGGCAGGACCATACAATCTCATTGCTATACATCAGACTTGCCTAGATGTTAAGTCCAAGGATAGATTTAGTAGTAGGCTGACTTGGCTGCTCTCCTCTCAGCTACTGTTTCTGGAAGAGCAAGTCTAGGATCCCAGTTTGATCAGAAGGATATTTCTGTAGCTGTATTGAAAAGATGCAGGATGATTCAAATGTTTTCAACACCTCTTTGTACATGTCTTCTTCCTCCTACTCTCACATATTCATCTTGGGCACTGTGCTTACTCATTCAGCCTTCATTTTCCTTTCCTTGTCTGTGAGCAAATGCTCAAGGAATGTTCTTCAAGGAAATAAAATTTAGCACTCGTTTAGATTGCTGCATGTTCTTTGGCTTATAGCCTTTTATGGGTATCAGTTGCTGCTGCTGATAAAGCAGAAGGTGAAACTGAGCCTGGGGCAATGGTCGCAGTGACTTGTGCTCTATGCAGCATGTGCCTATGTGCTGCTTGGGCGTTAAGGAGCCCCCATATGGGTGCCTTCGGAGTAAGCCAAAGGCATCAGGGTTAAGTTGTTCTAGAAGGATACAATACTTGGACTTCACCAGGCAATGTTTTGTGTGTCTGTGGATGGAATATGCCTGTCCTCACCCTGTACAACAACCTGGAGCTTCTTTTGACAGATTTTGATAAAATCTCCCTTAAAAGGACTGTTCAAATACTGCATTTTTGCAGCAAGCAAGGGGAGACTAAAGATGCTGTGCTTCTACAAGCAAAATGCTCTCCCCGTGGATGCAGCATGTATCTTGTTACACAAGGCTGAGTCTTATAACCCCATATTAGAGAAACCTTTAGCTTATCAGCTGGGTACAGTGATAATTAAGGGTGTATCTTGTATTTGATTTTAAATGATGTAGATGACTTAGCTCTCTCTCTCTCTTTTTAACTATCTGTCCTAGAAATCTTAAACTGTGTTGGGAGTTGGATTATGTAAACATTATTTTTATTTGGTTTTCACCTTGCCTTGCCTTGAATTTTGAGTTCTCTTCTCTCCAGCTCTCCAGTTGGAGAGCGTTTTGTTCCTGTGGAGGTGGCAATATCTAAAGCCTCATTGCTGGACCACTCCTGTTCTTCCACAACTTAAAGAGCAGGGCGGGTTTTGTTTGTTTTATGGAGGGAGATGAGCAGACAGCTGATCCTACAAAGACCTGGAAGGAAAAGGATTCTTCCAGTGGCTGCTATCAGCAGGGGTTCTTGGAAGCAGCAGATGAAAATACTTGAGTGCTGCTAGGTCCAAGGGTGTGTGTGATAACAGTTCATAGCTGTGTTTCTGAAATCCTTCCTTTTTGTAATAAAGGTCATTTTAAATGAGAGTAGTTAAGTAATTAAATTTAAATAATATCCTTGAATTCCAAGCAAGTAGGAAATGAAATTAAGTCAAGTTGTTGACGTAGGAAAGTTTTACATTAACTCCTGATAATGGCCCAGAAGTGGAAAGAAGTGGCTAAGACAGTACAGCTTTTTTTTTTTTTTATTATTGCTCTCTTTGTCCTGCAGAGGTCCTGAATTGTCAGAGACAACTGTGAAATGGTAGCTCTCCCCTTGGAACTCACGTTTTATTCTGCTTGATTTTTGCAGGTGATTCACCGCTGGGTGCCTTGCAGCAGAGATCCAAGTAGTCGGTCCCACATAGATAAAACCATCCTGCTGGTTCAAATCGAAGATAAATACGTTGCTGTTGTTGAAACTGGAGTCCTCGAACTTGGGGCTGAAGTGTGAATCTCTGTGACAGTTAAAATTCCCGTTCTCTGAAGAGAGGAGGGGCCAGAAGCAGCAGCTCCCAGGGCATGAAACTTTGGTCTAGTTGTAAGAAAGGACTTAAAACACAGATTTGTTAAAGTCCCTTGCCCCATACACACAAGTGTAAGAAATTTTTAAGTTGTTAGCTGCTGAAGACACATTTGCATGAAGGATAGATTTGCTGAGACATATCTTGTTTATAAATTTTGTTTATGCATTGCGTAATGCTTTAAATCAACAAACTTTTCAGTTCTAAGATCAGAGCACCTCATATTTTTCTAATTGTTTTGCCAAAAATTGCCATGTCTTGTCACAGAGTACGTGGAATTCATTCACCTTATTTTAAAGAAATTGAGTAACATACAAACCTTCAGTTTGAAGCATAATATAGAGATTTCATGCGTGGCAAGAAGAGACTGAACAGATGTATAGATTCTTACTCCTTATGAGCTAAAACATTGAGAACTGCACTAATTTTTTTACAGCAATGCACTAAAAAAAACACCCCTGAGATTGCCGAGAACATTTATTTATATATATAAATATAAATATATAAAATACCATTATTTAAATTGCCTTTGGGATTAATCCCCTCCCTTTCAATATACATGTTGATGGTAAGGGCTGTGCCATGGGTTTGGTTCAATGTTCTGTATTTCATACAAGTGCATTTGCTGCATTGTCTTCACAATAAATGGTAAAATAACAACTGTCTAGAGATGTACCTGAGTATCCCTGTACTACATGAGATTTTTACTGTGGTGGCAGTGGTACTTCAAGTCTGTACAACACATCTAGCTTTAAATTGGACCCCAATATACTCTTTAATCTGTCCTCCACTAGCTAGCCATGGCTCCTTTACTGCTTTACACCCAGAGCTGGTTATGTTATTTTGCTGGCTCTTCTCTGGCAAAGAGAGTTATTTTTGTGGTTGTTTTTTTAATGGAGAGGGGGCAGGTCCATTGTTTCATGGATTCTTGAAGTTTTCTGATTCCATCCATTAAAAAAAAAAAAAGACTTTTATAAAAGGCACAGCCCTAAACTTGTATCACTTTTACCACCTTGCCTTTTCTTTCCCTTTAGTCTTCATTCTTTTCTATGACTTGAATTTTATTTTCAATTATTATATATTCTATGTAAGTGTAATTTGAGTATTTATAACTGTGAAGTTGAATTATTCATGTGTTACATATCCTAGGTTTTATTGTATTTTTTTTAAATGTGTGTATTCAGGGAAACAAGTAACTCAGAATTACCATGGGAGTGTGAGAGGGAAACTGCGGTTTGTTTTTTGACTGGCAGCTCCTATGAATCACTTCTCTTAATCCATAAGAAAGGAGAAAAAAAGTACCTGTTGTGATTGTTTCCTCTTTCTGAGCTGTAATAACGTAGGACTTTGGGGAACCTGCACACAGTCCTAGCTTTTGGGAGCAGCCATCTTCTTTTGGTCACTTCCACTTCTTCCTAAGTGATGTAACCAGAAGATGTTCTGGTTTGTCACCAAGGTCGTTGTGAGCTTCTCTGGCATCAGAGAAACCTTGTTCATTGTATACCTAATGTAAGAGTGAAATTATGTGGGGTGAGAAAAATGCAGGAAGATACAGCTAAAAAAAAGATATTTTGACTCAAGTCCCTATGCTTTCTAGCCATGAGAGGGTAAATTCTCTATGCCTGGTGACTAGTCAGTTGTTAATGCTGGTCCGAGTGTATTATACTGGGGCCTTGCTTACATGAAGCTATGCAAAGCTTGTACTCCATCTACTGTGCATTTTGCTTTTCTGTTTATGCATATGCAATCGTATTTAATTTTGGTATAAATGCACAGTTCTGGATCTATCACCACTGAAATAATTTTGCTGTTCCACATAGTTTATTAGAATTCATCTCTTGCATATCTGAAAATGTAACACAGTAGAAGGGCCTTTCTTCAGCACTCTTGTAACTTTGTTTTCAGGAGCGAAGAGAAGGCGTGCGTTTGAATTGAGGCCATTTTAATTAAGGTTTTATTCTGTGTCCTTCCCTTCAGATAATTAACGGGTTTAGTGTGCCACTAGGGATATTGGCTCATACAGATCCTTTAAGAAGAAGGAATTCTTTGGAAGTAGGCCCCTGTTTTATATTATTTGCAGAGCTGTTTTTTGGTATTGAAGCCTGGAGATAAACAGATGACTGGAGAAAAAAAAAGTACAACAAGTTGATTGATTGAGGCAACAATCTTTTTACTCTTTAAGGCAGGATAGTGGCCATGTCCACTGGTAGCCTATGTGGTAGGAATCAGTAACCTGCTAATGCTACTTTTTTCTTTCCCCTCTCCTTTTTAATTATCTGGAATTAGATTAGGAGACAGTAGAGGGGAGAAAAAGAAGGAAAGGGTAAAGAGTTGATAAATTGTTTCATTTTTATCTTAAGGTTTCCAGTGTGCTGCTGTGAGGAGATGGATCATAATGTGAACAGCTAACAGGTTAATAGCTTCCTTCAGATATTCAGCAAGCCCCTGTTACAAAACCGCTCAGTCTTCTGCCTAGTCTAGATCAACTCAACTAAAATAACCGAGTTGCAATTTCACTCTTCCATAAGGTTTTGCAAACTTTTTTTTTTACAATTTTCCCTTATTCTGAACTCTAAGATTAATGTCTAAATGTATGTTGATTTATGTGAAATTAATTTCTTTGTTACACTGTAAAAGTGTCAAAACCCATCAGATATTTTTCTCTAACTCTCAGCAGGGTTGGCTTGTCCATGAAGACTTCCAGATGGATGTAACTTTTTGTTCTGTTCTCTTTGGCCGTAGTCTTGATATGTAGTATTTTTCTTCTGTTGTATAGAATAGGTAGCTGTTTTCAGATTAGTGTCAGTCTAGACAGGCCTCAGCTTAGAGCATTTAGACCCTTCTAAACTTCCATGAAAACTCTTTCTAGAAGCATTAATTCTGTCCACTCCTGTTGTGTGATGATGTTCTTTTGCTATACCAACATTCCAGTTCTTGTCGCTTTAGTCTCCGGGTAGATCCCCGTCTATTGTTTCCCTCAAGATTTCTTTAAGGGTGGTATCTGTGGATACATGCATAAAGACTTACTGCTCCCGTAAAACATAATTACAGAAAAGTGCTTAACCCTGCTAAGGAGGTTACATTGATCAGTAAAATGGTTGTTACTTTATTTAAAAAAAAAAAAAAAAAAAAAATCCCCATTTCACTTGCCTGTGAAATCCTTTTAAATGTTCTCTTTTTTATTATTATTTTTTTATTTCTTAAGAAGACCTAACACCATATGTGACACTGCTGCTGGCTAGAATTCAGATTCCGTTTTGCCACGTGGTGGTTGTGGAGCGATGAGTTCTGGGCCTCTCCGTTGTGATTCAGCATTTGTGCTCTGCCTTCGGGGTGGGAGGGCTGCTTGTGCGGGTGGGACTCCGGTTGGTTTGGACTTGTGGTAACCCGCGTTCCAGGGTGACTGTCCCATAGCCGGTTTCCTGGGACGTTCGCTCTTTCTAGGCCGTGACCTCGGTTTTGCCATGAGTAGCTTACGGACAGGTGTCCTCACCCCCATGCGCAGCCCCTTTGTGAAGAGAAGACTTAGGACCAGCCTAGATGACTGATGAGATGGAAGGTGGGAGTAGTTGGCTCTCTGGCAGAGAAAGCTCCATCTCATGTGCGTTGGTGGTGGGAGAGGAGAGGCCTTCCAGGCGGATCCGCCTTCAGCTGGCCTCACTGATGAGACACACAACACCCTATGGCCTAGGCGTGTAGGCACAAAAGATGTTCCTTTAAAGATCTTGCTCAGTTGCAGGACTCTCCATTCACAAAATGGAGCAGGATAGATTGCAGTTCTTACAATTAATATTATTCAGACTATGTAACTTACCTTGGATTTGGGGTTATGCCACCACAGGTTTTATGTACTTAATTTTATTGAGGAATTTTATACCTATTATATAGGCATCTACTTTTTTTGTCTGGCTCAGTATTTGATAACTTAATGCAGTACATTCAGTGAAGCTGGACACTGAGAAATTATACTGGTAATTACTGGTGCCTTAGTAAAAAAGGGAGTACATAACACCTTGGTGGAAAGTAAAGCATGTGGCTTGTTTCACCCCAGCATGATACGCATATTTCCAAAAAGGTGGTTTAAGATGGCTGCTCCAAAAGATTTCGGGAGTATACATGCACCACTCACAATCACAAATATCTGAATATGAGCAATTTTTATGACTTCTGGTATGTACAGTTTGAATAGATAACCCCAGTACATTTAATCCACAACTTTGAAAGATGGAAATCAAATAGCTGGACATGTTAACTTGTTACAGAAAGACCCCAAGAAAGCCTGACACCAAGGTCTTGATTAGGAAATGGAGGAGGAGGGGAGTAGAGCCATACATGAACGAGGATGGCTTTGCTTTCAATGGACAATGAAAATATGTATTGCCTCTACCAGCAAACGGATACCTTGCCAGGGATAGGGATATATGTACCTGCGTGTCTGTGAGTGTGTATGTGTCTGCGTGTGTTACTGGAAACAGCCTGTAAATATTGTAGCTGTTTAAAAGGAAAAGGCTGAGGGTTTTTTTGGAACATGTTGCAGCAAAAGGACAGTATTGACAGTGAAGAAACACTGAGAAATAAAATTTAAAAAAACCCAAAGTTTTCAATTGTCATTTATTGCACTTTACATTCTCCAAAATGTCCTTCTCTATTTGCCTGAAAGCACTGTTTAAGTTTACTATGATTGAATTACTTTTTAGTGAAGGATTTAGTTTGAGCATGCTCAAAGGTGGGATAGTAATAGAAAACCTTTTTTCCTCCAGATGTTATCTGTCACAGCCAGCACCATCTCAGTTGGTTACACTTTCATATAAGCACTGTGCAGCAGTTAGCCCCCTTTCTGCAATTAATGTTATTTCAAACACTTTGTGCATTTATCAGAGCTCAGTCATGAGATGCGGGTGTGAATCTCTAAACCCTTTTTCAAAGCTGAGGGAACCGTTCTCCTACCTCTGTGCACTAATTCTCCCTTTTTTCCTACTTTCCAGGAAAATGTTTTTCCCTGTGTAGCTAATGCATGATTCCTAGCCCTGTGCTGCCACGTGTGGCCTGGTGCAGAGTCCGGGTGGCTGCTCTGTGAGTGACTTGTTGATGCAGGGCTGCTGCCTGCCCCTGCACCCCATGCCCTTGCTCTGTCTCGCCTTTCTCCACAATGACACCCAGAATCTTGTCCTGCCATGTTTAGAAGGGTTGTTAGGGTTTTTACATAAATATATTTTAAAAGTTTTTAAATATATAAAGATTTTTTTTCCCCTTTTTTGGGATGGACTTTATCTTATGGTTTCCTTTAAGTAAAAGGAAGGAAAGCAAACGTGTCTGCCAGCGCTAGGCGCTGAGGCTGCCTGCTGGAGGCGAGGGCAGCCAGGAGGTGGCAGCAGCTGCCCGGGGGCCCTGCTCTGCTCCCGGGTTGAGGGGCATCTTCATGGGAGCTGGAGCGGATTTTTAACCTCCCACCTGGGTTTCTGCTTGCTCAACTATTCTGTGCAGCCCCCCCCCCCCTTTTTTTTTGTCCTCCTCCTCTCTCCATTTTTTTTTCCTTTAATGTTGTCACGTTAATCTCCACACACACACACAGGCACACACCCCACGAGAGCAGCCAGCTGTTTCTGCTAAGCCAAGCAGCAAAGCTGCTTGTGGCACTCGCACGCAATGTGCCCGGGCCAAGCGTCTCCAGGGCTCGTCCAGGAGAGGAGCATGGATGCTCACCCCCTGCAGCAGCGGGCCGCGCTGAGGGGAAGAGTTCCTGCTTGTTCCTGCCTTTTTCCCAGGACTGCTCCCACAGGCACTCAGCACAGCTGCTTGCTTGCATAGCCACAGTAGGACCTGATCACCCTATAAATACATATACATATATATATATGTATATATTTTTCCCTTGTGGATATGAAGTGGAGGATGCTTTCCTGCCCTACTCCCACCCACATCAGTCTTGCAAAGGCCTTGGGGTAGGAATGAGCGGTGAGCAGGGCTGAAGTCCCTCCTAGCGCAGAGGCCAGGCCCTTCACTTAGGGAACCCAGGGCCTACTGGGCCACAGCACTTTAACAAGGCTGAGCCTCTCCCCGTGTCTGTCAGCGCAAAGTGCCAACGACGTCTTTGTGTGGGGTAGGAGCGAGGATGGGCTGGACATCACCAGGCAAGAGGGATGGAAAGGCCCAAGGGGTAGCTCTAGCACCAGGTCTCAGGCTTCCTCTGGTAACTGCCCTGCAGTTAAGAGAAGCACGAGTGAATTCTTCAAAAGTGTGAATCGGTTTCAAATACAACCTTGCTTTAGAATCGTCAGCGTTGGAGACTGCTAAAATGTTTGTGATAGATCACTTTTCCTGCTGTAGTGTTGGATATAGACGATGGTGCTTCATCACTTGCGATACTGCAGCAAAATCCCTGGCCTAAGAGCACGGAGTTGTGGCCTGTCTGCAGCGGGCAGCAGTGGCGCTGGGAGTGAAATAGCTGCTGTTTGGCATGTGGTTCCTGGAAACACGCAGCTAACTTCTCTTGCAGCCAAAATACATCTTCATGCAACAGCCACTCAAAATGTAGTCTGATGAGGATTTGGGCAGCTCCTGCTGCTTTTCCTGACATCCCCATCCCTTGCCTTGTCATGCCAGGTTTCACAGGACCACCTCAAGGACCATACTGTGAACCTGACTTAAGTAACTTTTTCACTCCTGCTGTAGAAAGCAATACTCGCAAACTGTGTCTTCGGAATCCCCTCTCACAGGCCTACCCGTTCCATCTGACGCGCGTGCTAGAAAGCACCGGCAGGAGACGGCGGCTGGTAAGTCAACACTGTCCTTTTAGGCACAGTTTTCCCCCTTGTCAGAGGAATGTGTTTCACACACACCCAAAGCGGCGCCCGGGCTCTGCAGGAGAGGCTGTAGTGCCGTTCCCTGGCGAGAGGAGCCGCTCCAGGCCTGCTCTTCTGTCACAGTGGGAATATCAGTTTTGGAGAAAAGCAACTTTCCATCCCCTGCAATGTAGCTGCCACGGCGCATTAACTTTTTCTCTCTCGCACCCTTCATATTTACCCGCGCTTTGAGTGATGAGCCCGTGTTGTTCGCTGACACCCACGGAGAGAGGCAGGCAGCTCCACGCGATGCATCTCCTGTTGCTGGAGCGGTAGCAAGTGCATTAATTCAGGAGTGAGGAAAGCAAAATCCTGAGCACTCATTCCTCTGCGGATTACAAGGCAACAGCTTTCTCTGGAAGAGCAGGCGCTCTGATATATTAGGAGCAATTGCCTGCCACTTCCTCACTTGTTGCCACTCTTAGCTCAGTAATGTTTGATAGTGACGGAGCATTTTGTTCCACCAGAAGACACAGCGTGCACCCGTGCTGGGCTGGGGCCATTTCCTTCCCTACTGGAGCCAAAATGGAGTTAGTCCAGCTGGGCTGGGCAGAAGTGATTTCCCATTGGGCCAGGCTTTCCCGTTGAGTGCGTTGCCTTCCCAGGAAGGCAGACAAAGAGACGAGAGATCAAGGACTAGCAAGTGCAGCAACCACGACATGTTTGTGGCAAGCCATCCCCTCTATCCAACCCTACAAGGGTGTTGTACTTCTGAGGCGGTCTGAGGGCAGACCAGCTTTCTGTATTGTGCTCACAACTCCCTGGATACTTCAGACACAACCGGTTTTCCATATGGAAAACTTGCCCGCCAAATGTGAGCTGCAACAAGCTGGCCCTGGCCTTCATATGGGGCTGCTGAGTGGCCTTGGTCCCGGGCACAAAACATGTCACGTAAACACAAATAAATCCTGGGGCCCTGCGGCGCACTTGGGCCTCAGTTTCCTCACGCTGAGGAGGGCGCCGGCGCCACCGCTCTTGTCCATCCACCAGGGCTGGGAAAGGGCGCTCGGGCCGCCGCCAGCGCGGGGTTTCGAGGCATGATGTGGATCTCTGCACAGTTGTTCTCTGTTTCCTTAAACGTCCAGAAATGGCTGTTCAAGGAATTAATGGTGAATGAGAGGAAAAAAGTAATAATAAAATAAATAAGTATGGCTTGTGCAGTTCAGGTTTGTGTAACCAGCCCTCCCACACCAATGTCTCCCTCTCCACGGGAGACAAACTGCAAAGCTCTATGTAACCAGCTATATAAAGGGAGCCTGGAAGGGAGGTGCGAGCGCAGCCCACTCCCCACCATCAGAGCTAGCACCCCGGGGTCACCTCCCTGGCCATGGGCTCCCTCGGACCTGGCCGCCCTGAGGACGCACTGAGCCCCCTTGGGTCCTAGCACGAGCCCAGTGGTCTATGATGGGGCTGCAAGAGAGAAAGCGTTTAGTTAAGTTCCCTGGAAAGGGGATGTCCTAAGTTCCCAGGCTGTGCAGGCAGCCAGAGGAAAACCAGAGGGCGCGAGTGGCCGCCCCTCCCCAGCAAACCACCTTCTGACAAGCTCAATCTGTCGTGCGCCCAGCTCGGTCGGCAGGAAGGCAGGACTCCAGGCTCTGGAGGCCGTGGTGCCATAGGAGCAGCATCCCGACCCGTCACCAGGCGAGCTGGGTGGTTACAGACCGCCCAAGCGCAGCGGCTTGGGCAGACACGTCCTGCTGGGCCGACGGTGGCGGTGGTGGCCGGTGCACAGGTGGTGCTGTGTTTGTGCCCAAGCGGATCAGAGACAGCGGCGCGCTGAGAATTCGCTAGAGCAGAGTCAATGGCCTCTTAAACCAGCACTGGCCTGTGGCCAAGGACTGTGCCTGCCGGTCTGCTGTGCCCCAAGCACGCCGGTTGCAGCCTGGTGCTCTCCCCGTGGTGCCAGTCCCACAAGCTCAGGCTTTTCTCACGTTTTCGTACTACTTTCTCTCATGTGGCCCCTTGCACCTCTCTGGTGCTGGCCGCCATGCGGCTGCCTCAAGACATGGTCCTGCTGCTGAGCTCGTGCCCGGCCGGAGCCGCGGCTCCCAGGGCACTTCCTGCTCTCGTTGCGTTTCCTCGCCCTTCCCCAGCCTCTCCCCAGTGCAGCTCCTCTTCCCCATCCCCAGAGCAGGGAACTAGGCTGGATTAAAAAAACCTTCTTCTTTAGCAGGTTGTTTTCAGCCTCTGCTCTCCAACTGGCGTGACTGACCTGGGAGTAGAATAACTAGCCAAGGCCACGGAGAAGGACATCTGCTTGGGCTGCTCTCACCTTGGAAGTAATAAATCCATGGAGCTGCTCACTCTCATCCTTCTTCCCCATATCACTGTTTCCTTCATCTCTTTCATTATACCTTGCCATAAACTAGATTTCAAGCTTTGCAGAGCACAGATCTTGTTGTCTTTTATGTTTGTACAACTCCTAGACAATACAGTCTTTGAGTGCTTATCACGACATGATTGCTTTACAGCATCAGTGGCTATTCAGATTTCACGGGTGCAGTTGTGATATGGCTTAGAAAAGTTTTCTTCAAAGACAGAGGTATCAGTAACGCAGACTAAAGCCAGTTTATTTTCAGTATATAGGAGACTTCTTTCTATGCAACACGGGAACCTTCCTAAAGTTTCCCATGTAATGAGTCACGCTGCCTCTATAAACCCAGCCCGCTCAGTTCCCGTGTGCCTGCGTTAGCCCTGTGCCATTTCCTCACCGTGCCACTCTCCGGGAGATGGGTCTGTGCACACACGTGTACACGCGTGCCTCTTCCTCCCTCTGCCACTCTAATGGGAATTCTGCCCCGTTCCTGCAAGTACAGCGAGGTCTGCAGGAAATTATATGGCTAATTAAGCTATGCAAGAGAGTACAAACGCTCTAAACTATAAATACTCCACCTGCCTTAAAAAAAAAAAAAAAAAAAAAAAAGCAGTGACAGGTACTGTTGTTATTTAGAAGCCAGCGTAGCCTGTAAAGTGGATTTAAGCACCAGCAATGCAGGAGGAGGACGGTGTGAGGGTCCGTGCTTGCTAGCCCCCAACCAGCCTGAGTTCACCAAGCTGTTGCAGCAAGAGGCGAGGAGCAGAGCTCCGGGCACGCAGCCCCGCGCAAGCCCTGGCCCAGCACAGGCGGTGGCTGCCCCGTGGGTCGGTCCGAGGGTGCCCCTAGGGAGGACAGCGGGGCCCGGGGGGAGCCCGCGCATCCGCACGGAGCCGCGGAGCTCGGCAGCAGCCGGGGAGGCGGCGGGAGCTGGGCGAGGGGGGGCTGGAAGGGAGCTGGGGCTCCTGTGCAGGGCAGTGACTCACGAGCAGAGCCTCCCTGCCGCGTGACTCACGCGCTCTCCCCTGGAAGAGCCCCAAAGCGTCACTGTTTCTAGGTAGAAATACCCCTGCCCTCCTTGCAGGCAGAGACCACACTGGCATGATGTTCATGTTGCCCAGTGCAATGCATCTCTGACTATTCCCCCTGCATCCTCCGTTTCTGCTTGATCCTGCAGTGGCATCACACACAAATCTGCTTGGACTCCTGTTTGTTGCCTGTGAAATCTTTTGGATTACTTGTGTGGGCTTTCACACCAATTTTTGTTATGCTGTTATTCTGAGGTAAAGGGCTAAACATGGAGCAAGGACATTGGGAATAGTGTTTGGTGGCTTGGGCAGCCCTGGAAGGTTTGGGAACGCTGCATGGGTGGCAACAGCCTCCGCACTGGGAGGCCGCGCTGCAAAAGCAGGATCTGGCAGGCAGCGAAATCCCACCCGCCATCCAGCCGGCCCCGGGGCAAGGAATACACAATTACTTCACACGTCTGGAACATGCTCTTAGAAGTGCAAAAAAAGCTCCTGGAAGAGAACATTGAAATTCCCAGCCAGTTTTCCACAGCGGCTCTGCTGCAATCCGCTGCAAGTTGGCTCATTCGGATTGCGTGGTAGGTGTCAGGAAAGGGGAGGCCATCGCGTGCTGTCGGTTGGGAACATCCATCTCTCTCCGCCTGGCTCTGTTATGCCCTGGAAACCAAAGCCACTTGGTTGTGGTGGGGCTGCTTCCTACGGGGAACACTAAGAAAAGCTGACCCGTGACCTGAAGTTGAGCGCAATGCCCGCAGCACCCGTCTACCTCACGCGTTCAAGCAGCGAGCGATAAATTGACTAGAAGATCCAGCTATTATTTATGATAGTGGGAACCACATAGCAGCGCGCTCTCAAATAATATCCCAAGATTGCTTCTGTTTGGTAAATCACTCCAGTGGATGCAGTTTCTTAACCATGAAAAATAGGAAGCATTATGTCAACGCTATCCCAACAGCCAGCAGCATCTGCAGCTGGGGACAGAGAAGGCCGGACTCCCCGCAGCCACCCCGCACCAGATCTTCTCATCACTGCTGGGTGACACAGCCGGTCTCACCAGCCACAGGTCCAGGCTGGCAGCTCATCGGAGAGGAGTTGGCAGGTTGTATATGCGCCCTGGCATCATCTTCTTAGCTACAGAAATAGGGGCTCTTTTTAAAAGCTGAAGATGAAGAGAGAGATCTGCCTCATTATGAGTCCACCAAACACACGTTATGAGAAAAAGTTATGACAACACAGAAGTCCATCACTTGCCCCCTTCTTAGCTTCCCGATGCCTGCAGCCTATGTTAACTAACCTGTGTCACCTAGGCTGTACTACAGTGCATGCACATATACATATGTATATTGCATAAGAAGCATATATTGTAGGGCAAAGGTTGGAAGAAAACTTCTTCTGCATGAGAATACCCACATCATTCAGCTAATGGAGAAGGTAATTTTGCATGAGTTTGGACATGCGCTTGTATTCGCATTTTTAAATAATTTATGTGTGTTTTGTGAACAATTTTAATTAAATGCTGTAATTCATACATGCCTTACCTTATAGCTGAAGGCATTAGGATTTATAAGGACAATTCATATTCATTGTAGGCATCATAGAAACTGTACCCAAAAGAATTCAGAATCCTGTTCCCCAAGTTGGGCAGTAAAGGGGACTTCTGCAAGCATGCATTTATTTTGCCCAATGGAAAGATTTTAGCCTATTCAAATGCCTTTGATCCAAGTAAGAGGGAAAAAGTTCTTACATTCTTGTTGCTCTGCCTTATAATAAAAAAACCAAAGAGTTAGAAAAGCAGAGGCCATTTTGCCATGCCAGGTATTCATATCCTTAATGAGCAGGTCTGCATGTCTTTCGTTTTTCTCCTTCTTTCCCTCTCCCCAAGGTGAGAGCTAGTTAGGAAAGCCGGGCTGATGCTCTCCATGCGGGTGAACGCTGAAGGTGGCATTTGGCAGCTGCCTTGGCTTCTCCCCTGAGAGCTGAGGTTGCTCAGGAGGGATGATTCATTTCCACCTGTGAAACTCCTGGGCTTGGTAACTGAGAACTGTATTTTTTCTCATGAGCCTTATGCCACTTGTGAGGGAGGTAATAATGAAAATGCAGGAAGAAGCGGTAAAGAATGTACCTATGGGTTTTATACCTAGACGGCTATAAAAATCCTCTCAGACCTCCAAAAGGCGAGCTCCTCATGCTGAATATTAAATACAGTTCTCTTAGAGAGCCCTTGCTGTGAAGGGTAGGATGGCAACAGTGGTTAGATCAAATACCGAGGTGGCTTTCTGACAAAGTAATGTTTATAAAATGTTAATAGGGGAAAACAAAAGCTTTCAGCAATAACTCTTTTTGAGAACAACATGGCAGGGCTAGCTCAGAAGGGGGTGGGATGATTTATCTCACCTGTGCCAGCCCAAAATCTATATATTTGGTGCTCCACAGTGGTGGTGTTCTCAGCTTTTTGAGCCAGCTGAAGGGACTGCAGTGGTACCAGCTGTGCAAGGCACTGCCAGGCACTATGAGGCACAGGTGAGAGCAGTGCTGCACTGTTTTGGTGTCCAGGCGCCTCACCCCGTGCATTACTTTTTACAGGAATGGCAGAAAATGCTCTGTTCTCTTTGCAAAGACCAAAGATTTTCCTGTGGGTGTTAGGGTCTAACGAGTTTTTGACATTAGCATCAGCTTAACTAATGGCTAATTTAAGGGTGTCCCACAGAATGTTATCCTTATGTGTGAATGGATGTGGAAGCTACATAGACTGTCTGAATTTTTCCACAGTAATTGCTCAAATTCAGGGAGTGTTGGTTCTCTGGCCAGAGTGACGTTATTAAAATGTCTTGACCCTCATGAAAATCTTGTTGATTAACTGAAACGGGCAGAAAGCAGGCAGGACTGTATCACTCCTCGTGTTGCTGGCCAGTTTTTGTGTCAAAAGTACTTCTTTTATTGCTCTCAAGAGGTTCAAAGATATTAAGGAAAGCTTAGGTGATGGATGGATATCATTGCATTGCTCAGAGGGCATCTGGCATTTGTTTGCTTGTGTGCAGAGAGCTTGCCTAAATGAACTGCTGATGGAAGCAGTAGGCATTTCTCTGCTCATCAGAGCCCTTCTATTTGTTTAATCAGCAACTTCGTGCTCTTGGTTCCCCACACCCTGTTACATGCAGAGACTGCCTCCATGCCGGTATTATGTGAGGGTTATGTTACAGTTCAGCTGGATCTTCCCATTCAACACACAGCTCCTCTTTCCTTTTCATTTGTGTTGGGCCAGACCATTGCATTGCAACTGCGCTGCATGCGTTGACGCCTGCTGAAGGGCCCTGCAAGTGCTGGTCTGTTCACAAAGCAGATGTTGATAGATTAATTGCTCACTGTGATCAAATCAGTGGCCAAAGCAGCCACTCTCAGGTGAGGCTGTGAGATGAGCTAGGAAAAAGCTGTGTTCATGCTGTTGCTTGAGAGTGTCAGGAGCTCTGCTCCCCTAAGTCTCTGCAGAAAGCACCTGCCCCTGTGGGCCCCCTTTTGTAGGGCCAAGAAGTTGGATAAGAGCTTCATAGGAGGCATGAGAAGACTTGCTGTCTGTCTCCCAGCATCTGCACGCTGCATTCACTAGAAGGTATGGTGGGTGGTGATGGCGAAGAGGAGTGTTAAGGCAGGATGAAGAAAGAGATCTGTTGCCATCAGTGAGGGCTTTTTGTGTGTGTGTGTGTGTGTCTGGGTTTTGTTTGTTTGTTGCTTGCTTGTTTGTTTTCCATGGGCCTTGTGAAGACCTACATTATTTAAAAATGCATTAAAAATAGGATAGTACCTGCCCTTTTCCCACCATAGAATGGACAGAAGGAAACAACTTTCAAGAGGGATTTAAATGAAGACTTTGTAAAGGTCGGGAGAGGGCATTTTAGACAGGAAAGAATAAAGCCATGTGACCTTAGCAAATGTGCTTTTCTACACACACACCCCGAATTGTTTCTGCTTCGTTATCTGCTTTCCCATAGGTGCCTGAGCAGTTGTGCTGATATTTTCATTAAGTCTTTTTGCCCATAATTGCGGGTCGTTACACACCTCAGAGGAAGGCTGGGGAAAGGCAAGGCTAACAGCCTGCTCCTCTGGGTTTTCTGTATTCATGAGGCTCTGCTTCCATAAAGGAGAAGTGGAAATCCTGTTCACTAGGGAAGAATGTGTGAGGCTCAGACTGGATGAAGTTTGTGTGCTCTTTTTAATAAGCTCTGCTTTTCTGTCTATAGACATTCAAGCTCTCTGAATTAGAAGGCAGCCTGAAGGGACAGGTATTATGAAAAGAGCTGCCAAGGCCTTTGTGTGTCACTGGGAGGCTCCTGATTATCACAAGAGGATCTAAATGTGAAGGTGACATTCAAAAGACCATTAAGATAAAAGCCAGGATGAATTTCTTTCCAACCTCGCTTAATAGAAGCTTTTGTTTAAAATCACCTTTCCTGGGAGAAGGAAGAAAAGGATAACCTAGGTAACTTGGAATGCTTTAATTAAGTGCAGTCAGCTGCTTAAGAAAGCAATAACTTAGGAAAGGTAATAAGATTAATGGCAGAAGTAATAAGAATGTCAATATATGTCACAAATATGTATTTCTAATCCTTCAGCCATGCAAGTCGAATGGAGAATGTGACACCAGCTACTTCCAGATGGTCTTCCAGGAAAACAGCTAGAGAAAAGGTACAGACAAAATCACCTCTACCAGGAAAGCCAGCTTTCTGTGTGCACAGCTCATGGAAGTTTAGCAAATCAAAATAGGGTTTGCTTTATTTTTTCCTTGCTTTTTTTCCTTGCTCAGAAAGTCTGAGTTATTGTTTATTTGTCCTGCGGACTCTCTGCAAGGTTGTTCTTTTCAGTGTACTCTCCAATGCTTTTGGCAGTGTAGTATTAAATGAAATATGTGACTGGGCCATGTCCTTTCTGCTTGGAAACTGTCCCACAGTTTAATATTTCTCATGCTTGGCCAGATTGTAATCAGAAAAATGTTACATTTTCATCCCGTTCTTTTTTTTTTTTTTTTTTTTTTTTTTTATTCTGTTATAATCCTGTGACACTTTTCAGAAAGATAGAAGTGTTTGTGTATATCTCTGTGTACATGTGCAAGTGATGGACTCTTAATTCTGAGCATTAATCAATTTGTAGCATTAGCCTGGGACTTGGAAGTACGCATAGAGTGGGGGGGAAAAAGACACAAAACAACAAGAAGTTCTTGTTCATAGTGACAGGTTTCCAGTCCTTTCCAGTAGAGCCAGTGCTGGGGTCCTCTTAGGTGGGCCTGGGGAACCGCTGCTGATCAAACTTACCCAAAGCTTAGGGACAAATATGGCTGAGATCTCAAGACCCAAACTAGCATCTTAACAAAGCTTTTCTCTGCTTTCATAACGTGTTGGCAGCGGCAGCAATCTGACCAACTCTCTTTTTTCTCCTCTATTGGATACTTCCCATGTGCATCTCTCAATAGAAACAGAAATGGGCAGTAAGAGGATTGCTTAATTTACTATTGCTTTATTAAAGCCAAATCCATAGGTATCCAGTTAGCTGCATGACAATGTGTTGTACTGCACAGCTGGGCTTTATAGTTCACAGGTACTGCTGAAGGAAATGCATTAAATGAGTAGGTTGCTTTTACTGCGTAGGATCCGTGCCAGTTCAAAGCTTGCCTGCTCCCTTCATGAGTTACAGTCAGCTTTTCCCACAGCAATTTCCTTTCTTCTCTTGAGAGCTGTCCCTCCTATGCAGAGCAGATCAGGGTGCTAGAGCTCTGCATCCAGGCTGCAGACAGGGATGGGGCAAGATCTGTAGTGGAGGTTTCTTCACACTGCCTTAAAATGTATCCGCAGGGGGTTGGGGTGAGAGCTGCCTCCCAGGGAGCTGCTCCGATAGGGCTGCCCATGGGCAGACTCCTCTTTTGAGTTATGACTCTTGATTGCTTTGCAAGGGAGCTTTTCCCTCTGGGAGCTTAAAAGTGATCCTTCAGGCACCCAAAAGGCCATCAACAAGACAAGCAATGGCAATAACCTGAGATACATTTGAATCTGTTGCCTAGCTGTGAAAGGCTTTCCAGTCTAGCAGGTTTCTATAAGTTGCTTGGCTCTGCTAGAGGTAGTTGCTTGTGCTCCAGTCCATCATTCGCTCTTAAAAGCACCCAGTAGTTCCCATCATGGCAATTTGTCGTTTTGCTAATGACTCTTTGCTGATTCCCTGCCTCTATGTATGCCTCTAATAGTATTTACTTATAGCTGGGAGAGTACGTCTTTGCAATAATTCAAGTGTGTGGTGTAAGATGAAGTGCACATAAACACTCTCAAACCCCTGTGTTAATCAGGGCTGCCCACTGGATAGAGTGGGAGGTGGGGAAGGCGATTTCGAGCCGTGTGGGAAGGCAGGGGTGGGATCCGAGACAGCTCCACCATGGTGAGGAGAGCCGCTCAGCGCCGCCTCCTGCACCAAACGTCCCGTGTGGCTGGGACCGGGCAGCAGCAGTAACGGGTCGTGTCCACCCGCCGCGTTAGGGGAATATCGTCCATAGTCTGACAGTGCAAAGACTAGCTAGGATCGCCATAGCAGTTGTTTATTATGTGGTAAACCAATTATATCACTACATCCATCTCCTTGTGTGCTCTTCTCCATCTAGTACTAAATCTGTCTCTCTCGCAGTATCTGTTTCAGAAGTTCATTTCGTGTTGCATTCTCTCTTGATTTAGCACAGAGATGAAAGACAGTCTCTCCTCCCATGGTTTTTCCTTTTCTTCATAATCTGTCTTGAAAAAGTCTTAAAATTGCCAAAGCTAGTAACAGGTACCGGCGTAGCTCTGCATTACCTGCTATTGGGCAAATACTCTCAGCTTCCTGTTTAGAAATAGTCATGTTAGCAGTTCCAAGAAGTTGAAGATGAAAATAACTGGAGCCTGCCTTCCTGGCAAAGCAGGACTGCTGTCTTGCATACACTCACTATCACTCTGTCCAACTTAATTTTAAACATACCAAGTATTGTCGCTTCTGCCACTTTACTCTTGAGATAATTTTGTCTATCTCGCTGCCAAGAAGTCTTTCCTGATATTCTGCATTTTCCTGTCATATCTTTATCCTTGGATGCTAATTCTGTCCTAGTCCATCCTGCTAGCTGGCTCCTTGCTCTTCAGTGTTTTTGGATCCTCTTAGACTTTCTCTGTCATCACTTGACGGTGCTGTAAGTGTTAACTCTTTGAGGCTTGGTCCTTTGCTGCTTGCAGACAAAGTTTTGCCACTGGTTTTAGGAGTCAACACTGCAGAGTTTAAAACATGCCTCATAGATGGAGCAGTGCAAGTTATTCCTGTATTCAATAACTGAAGAGGGGGGAAAAAAAGGCATGACAAAATCGTGGAGAAAAATGGTTTTAATGTGATTTGACTAGTTTACTTTTCAGGAAGAATATTTTTAATTACATGTGTCAAGAAGATGGCTAACTCAAATAACTCATAATTCCCAGGGGTATATGGTGCAAAGGCTTTCTTTTGCATTTTTATTTTATAGGAAACCAGAATAACTCAGTGCAAGTACTGCAATAACTCAGTGTGAACACTGCAAGGAGGTGCATTTGGCAGGTGTTGGAGGAGGGCACGTGCTTGCACTGCTGAGTGTGATTTGCTTCTTGGGGCAGGTAGGAACCACAGTGGGGTGGTTCACACAGCTGCCCCGTTACCTGGGCACTGAAGTAACTGGCTGCAAGAGAGCATTTCTGTTACCAAGTTGTTTATTCGATCAGAACCCCCAGATTGCCTTAGGGACTTACAGTCTGCAGAGGACTTGAGATATTTAACAAGGAATCTCCTATGATTAACTGTGGTACATTTAAAACACTGTATGCATGGTGACAGATTCCTTCTTGTTGCTCATTCTTACTGTGTTTAGGATCAGGGTGTTTTGTGACCTGTTCTTCTTTACAGCGTTACACACTAGCAACAGCATCGACAACAAAGAAAAAACCTTTCTGTTATGCAATTTTCTGAGTCTTCCTGTTGCTTCCTGGCTAGGATATCTGTGCCTGGCAAGCAGAGGGTAGCTGGGGTACAGATGAGAAACACAGAAACATGGGTGCTGGCGTGTGGATTAAGTTACAAGGGTCAGGGATCAAAAGCACTGATCCCTGGCATTGCTGCAAGCTGTGGGAAAAGCTTGCAGCAGCGGGTTGCAGCGGGTGGCTGCAAGCTGTGGGAAAAGGCGAGGGAAATGCATCCCTCCAGGCTCACAGGCTGCACAGCCCTGGCCTGCATTTCTCAATAGACCTATGCCCAGGAGCTCAGTCCCTCACGCAGTGGCAGAGCCACTTACATGTTTGGGAGCCAGGCTCTACATGGCCACACGCCGCTCCCCTCTGTCGTAACATTTCTTTCATGTTTTTTACACCTGAGGAGCTTTTTGTATTGGGCTGCTCCCTGAATAACAAAGCTACCTTTAGCTGTGCTGAATAATTCACGTTTGTTCATATTTACAGAGAGTCCAGAGCTTTCCTGTAATGTCCTGAGGGTTTAAAGAAAAAGACACAAGACCTCTCTGGGATCATATAAATATATTAGTAAATCATCCCTAAAAAGCCATAGCCTATGCTTCTCCCCCAAGAACTGTCCACTTGCCTCACTAGAGCTCCACAGCAATTCCAGGGTCAGGAAGAAATTGGATATCCCTGCAAGATCCTGAGAAGGGGAGGATTGGGGTTTTGAGCTTGATATAACAATCAATAAAAAAATGAGTAGAAAATAGAAGTGTCTAACAAGCTGATGACCCTTGAGAGGGCAGCATAAAGTTTGCAGCTTGCAGCCAGAAAGATGAAATCTCTTTTAATGAGTGAACCACCACGGGGACTGGATGTGCACTAAACCCTTTAGGACTTTGGTCTTTAGGCTTCCCAGCAATAGAAGCTTGCCTAAGAGGCAGTTTCCTCAGAATACGGCATAAGCAGCCTCACAAATGTACATATGTTCTGGCAAAATGAATTTTAAATCAATCTACCAGCTAGAAGTGCAAGCTTAATAAATGAAGGGTGCATCTGCTAGGATGGAATATATTTGGGCCTCAGTAAAATATTCAAAAAGAGACTTTCAAAAATCATTCAGTTTACCTTGGCTTTGACAAAGACTTAGTAATTTAAGACGCTACCCAAAGCCCTGCTAATAAGGGATAGCAGGTGGCAAGATATTGATGGAGAGCCCAAGAGAATAGTGGGGTGCTGAGATATGCAACATTAAGCAGTTTGCAATCTATATTCAGAAATATGTCCACGAAGGAGCTGGTTGAGGGAGTAAGTAGGATCTGACTGCTGTTCCTTGAGAGTGCTGAGCAGGGAGGAGCTGCAGGCTTGGTGGGCTCACAGAAAAAGGAAGAACAGCTAGAAATAATGAAGTGAAATCCGTTTGTAGGAAATGCAGTGTGATCCTGAAACATTGCTACTCACTGGAGGCAGGAATGCTGAAAGACACTTAAGGTTGGCAGCAAATAGTAAATGATAGATCTGCAATGCAACAGACCTCTCCAAGATATTTATTTATTTCCATGTTATCTGAGTGCTGAAGAGATTATGTAATGAGACACTTCCTGGAGAAACTCTTTTCTCTGCTAGGATATGGTAGGAATGTTAATTGCTGACTTTTATTTTGCAGTTAAGGGATGTACTGAGCTGAGAAAGCAGGGGCTGGTGTCCAGGCTCAGACGTAGCAAGGTCATCCCATTCCTGTGAAAGAAAAACCAAGGCTGCACTGCTAGCAGTGCTGGTGACGCTCGCTCCAGAGCGAGCCACTGTCCCGGCAGTGCTCTTGGAGTGAGCCCAGCCCTGAAGCACGGCCCTTGCTGGGCTTGGGGACCTGATCTTGATGCTAACCTGCTGCCAACGGATGAGCTGGCGGAGGCCCCGAGGCGCTGGAGTGGCACCTTCCCTGCAGCCTCTGCGGGAGGACATGTGGGCTGCTGAATCTTGGGGGAGATGGCATGATATTCTATTTGATTTCTAGAAACCCCGAACCTTTGTTCCGAAGTGGCGTTTGGTGGAGAAGTGGCAGCAAAGGCTCGATTCAGGGTTGCCCGAATCTTCTCCTTTCAGCAGTGGGCAGAGCTTAGACAAACCAAATATATGGGAGCTCTTCTTTAGCTGGTGAGAGGTGGAGAAGGGCTATAGAGCTGTGTCCCTTGTAGAGGGGCAGGTGTCTTGCACAGAGAACCAGCTCCAGCAAGGTCCTGCAAATCCTTCTCTTGCTGCACCTCACTGCAAGCGCCATGTGATCTTCATGTGCATTTACATGTCCCATCTTGTCACCCTTATGTTTGAAGCGCTTAGACGAGTTGTACCAAATGTGTTTAAAGGGGCTCCAAAGTTGGCAAGGGTCCTATAAGCTCCACAAAGAACAAGTGCAGGCAGGAACAGGAGCATCATCTATAGTTTTGCCTCTTGGTCCACAAGGCTGCGAGTTACAAAGTACTGCAGTGCATGCCATTGAAAAAACTTAGAGGAGAGCAGAAAGGCAAAATCCAACACATTTTATAGGGAGGAGGAGGTACTGGAAGATTATAGTACAGCTAAGTCCACCCAAGACGTGTCCACAGGGCAGGCTTTATCAGTCCTGTTGCTCCCTGGACTGTTCTTCCTGCTCCAGCACAAATCACTCCCAGACAGCAGGGTGGTGGTGATGGC
Organism: Tinamus guttatus; assembly: GCF_059628265.1. Taxonomy (NCBI): domain Eukaryota; kingdom Metazoa; phylum Chordata; class Aves; order Tinamiformes; family Tinamidae; genus Tinamus; species Tinamus guttatus. The sequence goes on from NW_028288623.1 coordinate 247,283, forward strand.
TGCATGGGGTGAGGGTCTGAGGTTAGGACTAACTGAACAAACTCTGTGTCTTGGCCCAAAGATGTCTTAATGGGAGAAGGAAGCACCCAGGATGTCCCCAGATATTGCACTGATGACCATGAATCGTAAATCGCTCCGGAGTCACAAGGCCAAGTTCTGTCCTTTTCCCCCAATATAATCCTATTAAAGATCACAGGGCTGCACCATGCTATTTGAGAAGAATTTGACCTATGCTTCCCCCAAAGCTGCCATAATGAGGGCTATTCTGTGGCAGGGCTTGTTGCTGTGCTGAGAGGAAGTCAAACGAGGCAGATGTTTGGGGGTGACATGGTGTTTTGATGGTTTTAACTGCTACAGGGTAGCAGAAGAGAACAGCACATCGACTGATTCAGTGTATCCTGGGGCCTGAAATGCCCTCTGTCTGCAGCTGGAAAGTTGCTCAGTTCTGTTAACCCTCTATCCGAGGAGGAAAAAAAAAAAAAAAAAAAAAAAAAAACCAGCCAAAGATTTGGGTACAGCTTCTGCATGTTTCCGTTTGTCTAAAATTACTGTGATGGGCTTATGCCATGCTGCCTTATGCTGGCTACAGTTTAAGCATTAAAGCCCTGCTCTGGATGAGGCTGAACTGGAACGGAGCCACGAACCTTAAGCAGCACAGCAACAAAATTGCACTCTTGAGTGTGCGGGCCCATCAGCAGCCCCAGCGCAGATGCCTCTCGAGCATCGAGCACAAGCTCCAAGCAGGAGCTGAGGTGGGGAAGGCTCCTATCAGAGAGGACGGTGCAAGTCACAGCACATCATCCATGGATCTTAGAGGTCAATTAATATCAAGGGTCATTTTATCCCCAAAGGGCTCTGAGCTTCCTGCAAGTCGGATGCCCGCGAGGGTGTCATGTTTCATGGATGCTGCCATCTGTGAAATAGAAAAAGCAGAAATCAGCCAAGTGATTTGTAACACAATCTATAGATGATAAATGATGAGCAACAGCACAATTGGCGGCTCCGTCTAAAGTTAACTGTTTCTGTGAGTACCAGTAAGAGAAAAAAGATAATATTCTATGCTGTCTTGGGGGTTTTATTTGTGCTCTACAGATATTGAATCTTGCCTTGCTTCCCTTCATAAGGCAGCCTGTCTTAGGGAATGCACTGCCCGAGATCCTGGTGCTGAAGTGCTTCATCTAGAGCAGATCTTGGGCAGAAGGACCCGGCGCCCTGGCCTTCCCCGGCTGCGAGAGCCACCTCTCCCGGGTGTCCGGACGCGTGGGGCTACGCGGGCGATCTGTCAGGAACCGGCAAGCTGCTCTTAAAGTGCACGTAAAGGAACAGGCTGATTTAATTAAAAGCAAATGCCCACGAAGTTAATAGCGGCTTGCTATTTAAATTCATGGATAATAAAATTCCAAGGCCAATCTCGTATTCTGCTATTGGAGACTGAAATTAATGATTCCCGGGGAAGCGCTTGGCCCTCTGGCAGCTCTGAGCTCAGCCGGGTCTATCTGTCAGGGAGGTGATGCAAGAAGGTAAGAACTGCTCCAGGCCACAAAGTCTTTTTCTCGGGTGTTGGTGTTTATAATTGGAAATTGCAATAAGGAGAGAGGGGACAGCAGAGAGTCTAAGCAAAGATATTCAGGGATGTGCACAGCCCTTCTAGTTTAGCATCTGAGCACCTCACAGCAGTAACATTTTCTTGTTATTCTCATGACACTGTAGTGGGAAACAGAGATCTCCGTCTCACAGCTGGGGACCGGCGGGGCCAGGTAGCTTATGTCATTTGCCCAAAGAGTTTGCAGCAGAGCTGGGACCTGGGCTCAAACTCCCCTGGGCCCAGCTTTGACCCTCGGGTGCTCCGTTTTCCCCTCTTTGCGGAACAGCCTTGCACAAGTGCTGTGACTCAAACTGTGTGAGGAAATGGGGTGGCGAAGCCAGTGCTAATGGCGGTGTCGGAGCAAAGCCGCTCGCCTACCCTGGGGCATCGCAAAACCTCAGCTTCACGCTCCAGAATGACACAGGCAGGCTGAGTCTCAGCAGGGTTTTAAACAGAAATGAAGTGCTTTAAGATGCATCCACTAACTAGAGCAGCACAACCTGCTGCTACCAAGGAAAACAAGCCGTGCTTTAAATAAGCTACCATTGCAGCAAGTGCTGCTCGCTATGCTTCAGGGCCCCTGAACTAAATTCATTTAAACAGCATTTAGGTGTATTACAAAAACGGTTCGAAGCATCTTCCACCCGCCTTTCTATACAGCTCCCTCCAGGAGTGCTGGCGTTTCAGCTGCGGTGAGAAGCCACCTCGTGCCTTGGCTGTGCTGGGAAAGCAGAGGGTGCTGCCCTCGAAGCAAGGGGGGCTGTGCTTTACAGGAGGTATTTCATGGAGTGAGGAATGAGCATGTGCAAGCAACTGCCTAAAACTCAGGATTTGGTGTTTGTAGGAAGCCTCTATTCCTGGTTTTGTTCCAGGGCTCAAACGAAAATACATCTTTCATATGCCCAGGAAAAAAAGTCACAGGAAATTTGTATTTAAGACTCAGCAACTTTATTTTTTTCTCATCCTAAAGGAAACTTCATCGACCTGTGATAGCTGCTGTCTCCAAGTAACCTGGTCTCTGCTCTTGCACCACTTAGGCTTCACTGTAGATACCAGCAGCAGGGAGCAGAGGAGCTAGCAAGGACCACACCAGTTTATCTGCAGTGCTCAAGGGCTTCCGGAGTCTGTGTCTCCCAGGAAACCACTTTACTGAGTGTGAGGAAGCTCTGCGTTTCCAGCTATTTGGTCTCTTTCATGGAAAGGCTGTAGAAATACAGCAAGTCACACGTGGGTTCCTGAGGAGCAAGCAAGCTTGTAGGAAAAGTATCCCTGATACTGATGCCAAACTGCTGGCTGGACAGTTTCAAAGTCTGCCTTAATGTTATTTGAAAATTCAGGGGAAGATAGTGGTTTGAGACATATTGTTATTTTCTGCCTGGGAAATACTTCCTTGCAAAATCCACTATTTCTGCTTGTTTCGGTAGGGGGTTTATTTGTTTTTGATAGGAAGATTGAAGGAGAAAAAAAAAAAAAAAAAGCCGAGGAAAATGTGATTTTCAAGTAGAGACGAAGCACGTGGTGCCTTCTTCACACAAGCTTGGGTTAGAGCCTGGTGGCTGCGGCACACGCAGTTCCTGCGCAGGAGGGCTGCTGGAGCGGGGCAGCGTGCGCACAAGAGCAGATGCACGTTTTGAGGCTAGACGTCAGCGCAGAGGCGACTTATCCTGCTTCCCTACCCAACTCGCTGCCTTAAGGAGTAACTTGGCTGCAGCCACACTTGGCTCCGCTACACGGGCTTTTTAAAATAGACTTAAATCTCCATCGGAGTACTCAGAAAGGTTTGATTCTGCGTCGCTGCTGAATAAACAGAAACCAAGTGGGTTTGCTGTAGAGTGCATTCAAGACCTCAGCTATAATGCCAGAGGTCTAAGCTAATCAAGGTACTATGGCTCTCATGATAAATAACCATCAGAGATATCTAATCATTCTTTGTAAGCAACTATGGGCTGGCAGAGAAAGCAAGGGTGACTTACAACAAATGTGCTTGCCTGTGAGAAAGAGGAAGAAAGAAGAACAGATGCAATGGCACCATTCTGGAAGCCATCTGCAGCCTTCATGAGACCCGAGATGCCTATTGAAAGCATCATGACCAAAGCTGCATGAAGCCTTCCTGGAGTGAAGGGAGCAGCAAACCTCAGCTAGAACTAGGAGGAGTTGTCATGCATTAGCTGTGGTGGGGTCTTTCCTCGCATCCCTGAAGTCTTGAACCACTGCGCTGTCCACCCTGTTATGGGCACTTGCAGCCCAAGACCAGGTGCTTGAAAAAACCTTTCTAGGCTCTCCATAGACACAAAAGTTAATGGCCAGCTGAAAAAAAGGAAGCTGTATTTTGTGGTTGAAACTGTTTCCCAACCTTGTGGTTAGCAGAGTAGTCCCAAAGGGGCCACAGAGCAGAGGAAAAGCACACGGCAAGTGCGAGCAGATAGGGGAAGCTGGAGTGGTGCAGCGTGCGTCCGATGAATATGAGCTCCCGCCACTCCGGCTGATAGATGGATCTTTCTTCTCCTTCTGCTTTCTGGCTGCATTGAGCATACAAAGATAGAGGTTTATCATAGCAGGCTGCCGCCAAGCATCTCTCTTGGGCAGCACCATGGGTGACCTTCAGGGACTACTTTTTCAGATAGGGAGCACCAGGGAAGGTGCACCTGAAGGAAGTACCAGAGGCTAAGAAGTAAAACGCAACAAGTGAGAGAGGAGGAGCAAAAATTAAAGGAAAAAAACAAAAGATTCCAGAAGACCAAAATGAGAACGGAGGAGATGATGCATGGAAACAAGCAGCTGAGGAAGGAGGCACCAGTGAGCACAAGGCAGACCAAGGAGCCAATGCTGCAGCAAGGAGAGTGAAGAAAATAGCAACAGGGAGACGGAGGCTCGGAGCGGGCGCGCGGCCTCTCCCGACACGCGCTTGCTTGTTGCAGCCCGAGGGTCCCCGATCGCTGCGAGGCTTCGTGCTCCAGCGAAGCAGAGAAGGATTAACTCCCCCTCAGCTCTCCTCCAGAAGACAGAAGATGGAAATGTTTCGTACTGCGCTATTTTTAAATCGTTCAAGAAATGTATTGCTAACAGAAGAACAGCATAACTGACATTTCCAGAATCAGCTGATGAAAGTGCACAACACAGCTCCTCTTAGCAGTCCAGAAAAGGTAGAACAACTTAAAATAGGTTGCAAATAGAAGGGAAAAGCAGGAAACTATTAGAGAGCCCTGCAGGCAACACCCCAAAGTCCATTTTAACTGCTAGCCCTCAAACCTAAGGCAACAGAGAGCAACTAAGCCAGGAGACCAGGGGATGCTCATTTCCCTGTTGCACCTCAAAATAGCTCCAGCTCATTGCTGGGGAAAGGTGCCCGCTGTGGGCCTGGAGACCACAGACATGGCTCCCGATGCTGCATGCACCTCTGCTACAGGAGCTGCCTTTGAGATGAGGGGGTCTCTGCACCATATGGCCTGTGGTCTTTTGTCTGGGATGGGTGCTCCAGGGATGGTGGCTCCTTTCCGCTGTGGCCTGGGCTGAGACCCACCAACTCACTGCACGCAATTCACCAGATGATTCATATGTTCCCTTATGGAGGCAGCATGTGGCATAAATTAATGTATTTAAAACTCAGCCAGAAACAGACAGAGGCATGACAACTCAAAATAGCTGCATGCAAAAGGGTCTGATACGTCCCATGTAATCACATATTCGCTACTCTCCTTAGACAGGAACATTTTCTTTCTGAGGGCTTGTTGTTTAACTGTTAAATATAAATTTTGCAGTGATCATTCCAGAGTAATTTTCAAGCAGGAAAAAAATCAAATAAGAATGAATTTGGGCTATTCTACAGCCTGAAATAGTCAGGAGCTCAGGAGATGAGGTTACCATGGTCTCTTCTGACCCCCTAATGCAGGAAGAGACACATTTCCTTGTCAAAATGCACCAGAGAGCAATACAACAGGCACTGAAAAGAGGTGGTGTGGCTAAAAACAGGTACTATGAAAAGCCTGGCAGAAAATATCCTTCCTGTTGGAATGAAGGCAAAATTTTTATCCAGATTGTAAATGTGGCTTCCCCATTTCACTTTTATTTTCATTACGGGCTAAAAAAAAATTAAAACAAAACAAAGCTCCTTTTCTGGCTTGGTTTGGGGGAGCCGTTTGAAGTGCAGTATTTTGCACTTGGCCAGCTAAGCGTCTCCTGTCACCTGCGGAACGAGGTCGGCTGGCCCTTCGGGATGCCCTCAAGTGCTGGGATGCTATTTTAAAGCTTGGCCTGCCCACCAGCCCCCGGAGCGGCGCTGTGCTCTTGAGGAGCCGAGTGTGAGCTACACTCGTATTGCTCACCTCCTGCACGGGAAGGTCTGGGGAAAAAGGTCTCCCGAGCTGGAAGGGCCTGCGGGAGAGCGCACGCTAACAAGGGCGCAAAGAGTGCAAGCGAGCCCGACGTGCTGCTTGACGTGCCCGCCACACTGACAGACCGAGCTGTGCTTGCAAATATTCACTGAGATGTCTAGCAGGAGGCAGGCAAAGCGCGTGGCAAAGGGGAAAACTTTCCAGCTGCAAAGAAGAAATAGCAGTGGATATTGGTGATGGCCCAGATGTGTCCTTGGATGAAATATAGCAGTTAGGCAGTGGCTGTGGACCTGATGGAGGTCGCACAGGGAGCAGCTATTGGTGTGTTTTGGTTCGGTCTCTCCTCTACAGGGCACCTTTCAGATGTGAGGAGCCCATGTGCTGCGGGACAAGTCCTGCACGGCAGAGACGGGTGTTAACACGGACACTGGCAGGCCTTGCTCTCCACCAGACACTTTGTACTGGTCCTATGAAGGTGCTCCAGAAGCCCAGTGAGGATGTTTTCAGTTCACCTGTGATGTTACTATATCTGGAGAAGTACTCTGCAGGAGGATTTAAGAGTTGATGCTGTCCTTCAGGCGAAACATCTCTGGGGTGTGTGTGTGGAGGGGGGAAGTTTACTTTCAAAAGTAAACTTTCAAAGTTCATTTTTCATGATTCTCTAAAGTATGAGGCAGATCTGTTGAAAAATGACTTGGCCTATTTTTCTGTGTACTTCTCTCCCACACGGCTTCTACTAATGCAGGCCACGGGTTACTCCCTGGTACCTGACGCCCTCTGCGCGTGCTTCATCGATGAGCGGAGTGCTGAGGTCGAGTGTCCTGCTTGCCACCACATCACCAACGTAGAAGCTGTGGCCAACAGGAAAGAAATGTGCCAGGAGCCACCAAAACAGCAGAATCAGGAGCTCACACGGCCACTTCTTCACTCTCATAGCTAAAATAATTTTCTGCCTGGTGGAAGGCACACTGGGGACAGTGGAAGAAGAATGGGTTTGGGAAATGCTGCATCCATTTTTATTCTATGTTTTGTGGGAAAGAGATGGTGCAATTTGCCTGGAGGGTCATTTCCGCAACTGGAAATATTTAATTAAGTGAATTATTTTCCTAGTAGTACTCTAAAAGGTTATATCCCCAATTAACAGTGCATTAGACCTAGCCTGAGCTCCATTTTGATATGCTCAGCGGACTGTGAGGAATTTACTGTCAGCTTAAGAGAGATGAAAAAAAGGTAGAAGCTAAATCAGTGGTAAAAAGTTTCTGGCTCCTTGTCAAGGCACCCGCATGCCTCATTACCTGGGTTTAAAACCAACAGAGTAGCTTAAGAGGGCTGTTTATTACTCCCTCTCTTTCCACCTATGCTGACAAGAGGGCTGTCTTTGGTAAGCTGCACTTCTGCTTTTACGGGTGTACACCCCTTCTCACTCGAGCGTGGTGTTTGCATACAGCTGATAAAACGCCACCTGGTGACTGTGTCTCTCGGGCCATTTTGAACAATACCCTGTCTCTGCTCCAGCTGTTCCTAGTGGGAACATTGTTATACCCTGCTGCAAGACTCGGAGCCAAGTGATCGGGGAGAGGGGGGTGTTGTTAATGAGGTAAATGTGTGCTCGCTCTTTCCTACCCCAGGGTAAGCAGGACTTTTTCTCCACTATAAAGCCTGCTTTAAGCCATGGGAATGTGGCTCTGCCCAAGAGGAACATTGATGCCTCTTTTTATGGCAGCCCTCTCAGTACTGCAGCGTGTGAGGTCTCCAGCTCTTTCTTCCATCTCTCCTGGTTTCCTTTGGGTGCTCGGTAGCACAGGCACAGTGCTCAGTTCACCGTGGTGCTCAGTTCACTGTAATTCTCTTGCCCTTTGCACCGACCAAGGCATGGAGCTTTTGCAGCAGGACCCTTCTCTGCCTGCCCCAGCCACTGTGGACCGGGCTGCACGGAAAAGGCCCCTGAGCTATGGGTTACCAGAAGTTAGCAATAGTGAGGATTGTTGAATAAAGCCTCCTCACAGCTGTAAACTCCATCTCGCTGCTTCTGAAGCACTCTGAAGGAATGTGATGAGGTAGCTTTATTATTTTTAGCCTGCTTTCCTAAGTGAATTATGCTTATGCAATTACATCTCTGCAGCCTGATCCTCCTTGCCCCTCGCGCACGAGCTCTGACAGCTTTTAAATCCATAAACTAATTGTAACCAAATGCGGTAGACGGGCAGCAGGAGTCTCCAAGCTGTGCGGGGTGACTCGGGAGAGCGGCACGTGGGCAGGCGAGCAGCGTGTGCCCTCGCGAGTCGGCCACCAGTCCCGGCCCTTTCCTGCCCTCCCAGATGTGCCGGGGTGGCAGGACAGAAGAGACCTGGATAGGTCAGGGACAGGACATCAGTAATTCTCGACAGAGCTAAGATCTGCTTGATTGGATTAAGGAAACGGTGGTGGACCTTGCTGCAGCATGTCTGCAGGTCCTGTTCCTGGCTTGGAAAGGATGGATGGCAACATGAGCTGGGGGAAGAACATGGGGAAAAGGTGTGCGTGAAGCACTAGTGCTTGCTCTGCAAAATGAAATACTGAAGCTCGAACCTCCAGGCTTCCTCTTTCCAGACTGAGTTACTTCTTAAGGTGCAAAGAATCCCAAAGCTGTGTTTGCTAAAACACATACCAGGTCCCGGTGAGGTGACAAATAATTTGCGCAGTACTTGCTAATGGGATGAGTGAGAGCGTGTGTGAGCTGCTGCCTGCTGAGACACGTGCCATATGGGGTGGTGTGAGCTGGAGCCCACCTCTCTGCTTCTGCCAAAAAGTGTCCAAAACCCAAGGTGGGGACATGCAGCAGGTTCTAGAAACAACCCTGCAGGTGGAACTTTACTTCAGCTTTCCTGCAAACAAAAGTGGCAATTGGTCTCTGGGGCTTGCAAAGGGTTGCTGGTAGTTGTGTTATGCTGCCCATGAAAATACGTATCAAACGGGCAAGCAAGTGGGGGAAAATGAAGTAGCAATGGTAGAAATATGGAGAATGCCAGTTGTGAAAGATCTCTCATTTCTCCTATTTGGGTAGGGAAGGCACTGGGGCAGCCGTGTTCAAATATGAAGGCACTTTCCAGGCTTGCAAAGATTCCCAGGCCACAGTGAACATTGGTGGGAACTTCTGGACATAAATACAGGCTCCGTGAGCACCTGTGTGCATCATGTCCTAGGTGTCAGGTGTCTGGGGTTTAACATCTGCCTGAAGACTGACAGTCATTAGACTGCAAGTTCGCTGTGTGTGAAGAGTGAGGGACAATTATGTTCAAAGGGCGGATGACGAGTTCATGGGGTAAATCATTCAGCATGTGTATGCATCATATGCAGCATTTGCTTATTAACTCAATTAACCAATAAATGTTATAATTTTCTCCAAAAATGAAACAAATTAAGCATCTAGTGAATACAGCATAATTGTGTCATAGATAATGTCATCACCAGTGCGGTCAGGACAGCTGATGGCAGAATTACATCTTGTCTTTGCCTCCTGGTGTCAGCCTGGTATCCAGTTGTTTGAGCAGTTCTAGACAGTCCTTGTTCTTTCACCATCAGCTTCTATTTCGTAAGTGTGTAGCCACATCAGTGTTGCCTTTTATTCTTGCTTGAACTTTTCTTCTTCAGTATTTCTCCCAAGCAGAGTGGTTCTGCTGGCAAATATGTTTTTTGGTTTTTTGTTTGTTTGGTTTTTTTGGGGGGGGGAAGTAGGGGGAAGTATTATTTCTGTAATGGTGTTGGATACAAGCTGACATTTAACGGCAGAGCCATAGCTAACACTAAGTCTGTTTAGATGACAGAAGTAAAGGCAGCTTGAGTATAATTTGTCTACCTTATAATTCAGCCTGTTTTTTTTTTTTTTTTTTTTTTTTTAAAGTTACTTGGCCAATAGCCAATCTTTGAACAATTAGAGCCTTATTTCGCTCCATCAAGCAGAAAGCTCACAGGAGACTCAACTCCATTTGAAGCACCATAGTGGAAGAGAAGGAGAATCTCACCTTGAAACTGGAGCGCTGCTGGTTGTCAAGAGACCCGAGCTGTCCCGGGGGTCAGCGCGCTTGCGCCCTTGCGAAACACCCTCAGATCAAGCTTGTTCCTGAGTGCTCTCTCATCTCGGAGGCTTCAGTATTTGTGTGCCTGTCTGGCAGGCTTTGATCTCTATCTTCTTCTGTTATTCTCGACGGCTTCCAAAAGCATGACATGTGCATAATCCTCTTTTTTTATTTTATTTTATTATTTATTTTTTAATTTTTGGCTATATGAGCTTTGTGTAATTGTGCTCCTATGAATATATTGTAGTTGACTGTTAAAGTTATAGTCATAAGAGGCTCATAGTTAAAGAGAAATGTAAAACTACTAAAATAGCAGCTTAGCTATTATTCTTAAACAAAGGCAGGCAGCAGGCACCTTTGTGGAAAATGCACTTGAAAACATTCGATTTATTTTGACATTGAGATTTCACAGTAGGTCGGATCAAAAACTTATTAGAAATCTATAGGAGAGGACACCTCAGTGACATAAAGCCTAAGTGCTATTTCTCAGTAGCTAAAAGGAGTTCAAAGGCAGCCCTTTATGCATTCAAAATGCCAAAATCTGCTACAAAAATATTTACACTAGCCATCAAAATCAAACAAATCCTCTTTCCCCGCCATGACTGCAAGATACTCTTCCTTTATATCTGGCCTATTTAGACTGTAAACTGCCTGCTACCCTGCAATACCATGCCAAGAAAGACAAAATACAAGCCACTAAACTCAAAACAATCAGGTAATCAATGACTCGGGCAGATAAAATCAAGGAAATTAACTGAAAGCACAATAGCTTTTAAAGCCATAAACCACTGCAAACATCAGTTTCCATCTGGTATGGAGGATGATAAGAGATGAGAATATATGTGTGTGCCTCCTGCTCCCACTCCTTTCCAAAGGGGGAAATTGCCAAAACAGTCTGGGAAAGGCAGGCCAACATAAAGCGGATTTGCAGGGATCTGTCAAGGCAGCGAGGGAAACAGCACAGGGTGACAGGAGCTGGGACAGAGCAGCCCCTTTGCCAGAATTTCCTCCTCCCATCGCCCCATCCATGCTGGCTGGACCCATGAGCGCCCTGTGCCAGCTGAGTAGTTTCCAGGCACAAACAAAAGTCAAGCTGTGACTGCTGGATGTGGAGAATCTCTGCACTGGGTATCTAAAATGTCTGTCCTCATGTGAACAGAAAACATGATAGGAAAAAGAAAGCATGTTTCTCCTGCTCTGATGAGTCTGCCCACTCCCATGCTCTGCTGAAGCTGCATGGCCAGATCCAGAGAGACCACTTCACGTCAACAGAGATGAAGGACCAGCTCTGAGAGCTCCTGTGGCAAGTCCTTTGAACCAGAGTTTGGCTTCTTCACGCTGAGGAGGAGACATTTATTTCTGACTAATAGGGATAACTTCACTGCTAGGATATGTACCCTAACTGCATTTGAATGTGAAACGAAAAAATGCCCTATGGTCTCTTCCCCTTAATCCCTGTACAGCAACAGCTTTATCTCCCTTTCCCCTCGCAATTATGATGCCACCAGTAAGGGAGATGTAGGCTCATTACCTAGCTGCATAATGAAGGACATTAGCAGGACAGATGGATAGCTGGCACTAGAGGCAGAAGAGGCTGAAACAGGAGTTCACAGTGCTAAAATCCAAAGTGTTCTGAAATATGCCCTTGGGCTTTCTCCAAAGGCTTTTTTTTTTTTTTTTTTTTTTTTTTTTCAAAGAGGATTTAACATTCAGAAGTTTATAGGAAGCTTCTTGCTTCCAGAACACATCATCATTCATTCATGGCATAAAAACTACAACTGCTGTTTGCATTCAGCATTTGTGAAATAACACTGCTAGTCACATGTTGCCTCTGAGATTTTCAAGTTGAGTCATCCAGAAGGCAGCAGAGTTAGTGCTGTGGGCTGCGCATCTTACCTGGGCACTTCCAGTTACTTTCTCTGCTCTAAGAAGTCTAAGTGGTGAGTGGCAGGAAAGCCCACGGAGACCACCCTTGGAAGAGATTCTCTTCAGAGTGTTCCTGTGCTCCTCATCTTCAAAGTCATGTTTCTTAAAAAGTTTCTCTTGAGGCATTTTGAAGAAATGCCTGTTGCGTCCATTCCTTCCACAGGAAAAGAGGAAAGTCTGCACTGAAGGCAAAACAGGGCTATGCACAGACCAGCCAAGAGGCCTGAATCCCGTCATCTTAGAACCACCATAAAGTTAGAGCAAGTATCTTTTTTCTGCACTGATTTTCTTTAGCTTTTTCTTATAGCATGCAGTGATTTCCTTGAGCCCTTCAAGACATATGCAGAGTTCTTACTTTCCTTTAATAATTACATAATTACATTTTTGTGCTCCTGAGGCTGTTAATTTAACTTGGGAAGGCTTCAGCTTCTCTTTCAGCCTCACACGCTATGGAAGAGCCGTGGCCTGGGATGCGATTCCTTCTTTTAAACTCCATGGTTATGGCAGGGTGAGGGAGCAGAGGAGATGATCGTTCCACTTTTCATGGTGGAGTTCCCCCAACCACACTGAAATACTTGGGCCTGGAAGTGAATTCCTGTTACAGACAGTGCCAGCATCTTGTCTCCATGAAGTGGAACTGGCACCATTCATCACTGCTTAGAAAACAGAAAGCTCCACCAGCTGAGGCTAGTCATGCATATGCATCGCCAGTGCTGAGGACAGGAAACAAATGTTGTGTGTGCAGTGTTCCATCCAAAGGTTTCAAAATGGTTTGAAGCCCTGTAGTGATGAATTAACCTTCCCTAATTCCTTTGCAAGAGAGCTAAATGTTACAACACCATTCTGCACATCACTAAAATAACATGCTAGTTCACCAAAGTCATCAGGTAACACACCAAAGGGTGTCCCATGCGGGGCTGGCAGTAGGTTATTCCAGTGCTGTCACCCTGTCTCTCTATCATTTGACTCAAGAATGTCTTCCTTTGTCTATGACCTCAAAAACCTTTCTGTTTTGCAGTGTTAATTAGAGCACAGGTGTTGCCCTACTTTAGCTGCCATCTGCAAACAAAACCCTTCTGTAGCTCAAACTGGTTGGCCTGCAGGGCCAAGTGGGCGTGCTACGCTGTGTCGAGTGGCCGCAGGCTACCGCAATATACCAGCCTTGGTCTTCCACTGTCTTCCACGATTCCCTGCCAAGTTTCCAAAAGGACAAGCAGGTTCTCCCACAATACTTTTAAAAGGCTTTATTCTATATGTATATGTTTATACATTTATTTACATGTATAAGTGTACAAAACAGCTAATATCCCTGTTGTCTGCTTCCAGGAGTCCTGATATTACACAGAAGTAACTGCAGGACAGGTATGGCCATGGTCTACTGTGTATCTGTTTTCACAGGTCCCAGACTCGTTCAAGAAAATTGATGTGACCATAAGTAACTCAAGTCACTTCTGCAGTGAGGACCTTGAAAAGATACAATGAAGAATTATGAAGATTTTATGACAAAGTTTGTGTTACATAACTGCTTTGACCAAGAAAGAAAAAAAAAAAGAAAAAAAATAAGGAAAAAGTACAAAGAGGATTCCCTGAATCCATAGTTCTGTAAAGCGCTTTATTAATGTCAGTCTACAGAAATACTAAATAAAATGAGGAGCATTAGTCTTGGACTAGAACACTTACTCTTGTCAAGCATTTGGATGAAGTCCTGAAATAACATATCCAGAAGAAAAGAGCAACTGCTTTGGGAAGGTAGGGGGAACCAAGCAATTAATCTGGCAGAGGCAGTCCTCTTCATTACAATGAGTAAGTGTTTGCTCTTCCTGGGTTAGGTACAGGTGACACGTACTCTACAGAAGACAGATAAATTATCTGGAATAAATAGCAGATATGTGAGCATATTAGAGTGGTCATGCTAAAGGTCTGCTGGTTTCCTCTGCAGCTGTTTCTCTGATGGGCTGTGAATAAACTAGCTGGCAATGAAATGCCTCACTAACTAGTCCAAAAGAGAGATTAACTACATACTCCCCTTACTAAGGCAGTAGTGCATAACAGTTGGTAGGGGCGCACAGGTATGACTCAGGGTGTTTTGATTTGTTGATGAAATAGTTGGCCATGGTCCAATCTGCTCATAATGAACATGCTGATAGCAAGCTAAACATAGTTTTAGAGGAATAGTTTATCTCTATAACAACAAAGTATATAGATATATCGGAGTAAGGCATAACTTACTGTTATGTGGTGCTTCATCATCTAGGAAGGAACAGGCAAGCTATAATGAACTGAGTGCAGTCCATGTATTTCATGGACTGGAACAAGGGCTGCTTGTTTTTAAGATATAAGGTGTATTGATGCTTCTTTCTGATTTTTTTTCATAGAAAAGCTTGAATTTTCCTCCTTTTCCATTAGACTTGCCACAGAATATCATTTGATAACAGTACATTTCATACTGGTGTTTTTGCTGCCCAAGATCTAGGCTGTGATTAAAGGACTGATGTGACTTCTAAAGTACGTTGAAATAGTCTTGCCTTTACTTTAAAATAAATAAAGAAATAAAAGTAGTCCTTTGAAATATTGCCATTGAATAATATTTTCAGAAGCTCTCAAATAATTTGAGTGCCAATGTTACATTATAAGCAGTATGGTCCAGACTTCTAAATTACTTCGTAAATTTTCCCTAAAAATGTTAAGGGCCAAATCGATTTCCCTGCAGAAGATCTGGATGGGACATTTTATGCCCTTTAAAATCTGTCATGGTTTCTTAGGAGTGAAAGGTGAGAGAAGTCATGGAGGGATGAAGGGAGACTCCTTGTCAGCTAGAATAGATGTCTCATAAGCAATTTTTGGAAGAGGTAGCTGAATCCATGCCTATAATGATTTTTTCTTGTTAAGATGTATATGAAGATGCACTATGTTTGGTGGTTTTCCTTAAAGTTGCAGCTCTTCAGGGAAACGATTAGGTGAGACTCTTAACTCACCTCCTTGTTTGCATGTTTGTTTGAGTACGGAGAAGAGTGAAGATCAAACAGAGGGGCTCATAAAGCAAAGCAAAAGAACATGCTGCTCCTTAAGACTCTGATAATTAAGCCATTAAAAAGTTGCTGGGGCTGGCAATACCATGCCTACAGGGAGCTAATTACTCATATTACTGGTAAAATACCATGCCAACAATGAAGAATGATATTTTATAGACAAGTGACGATGACAAGCTCCTGCCTGGAAGCAGGTGATTGGAAGGCCCAGCCTGGGCCCTCACGAGTCTGTGGGATGTCTCAAGAGAATAAGAAGTGAAGCCCCCAACTTGAGGCCCACATCTCTGCCATCAAGGTGATTAAAAAGGAATCGGTAAACAATAATACAGATTAATACAGAGTGGAAAAGTGTCAGTCGGTGAAGATTCACTGCTGTCCTTTAGTCTGCCATGGCTGGATATTGCTTCAACACCACAACATTGGGCTCAGGTGTTGCTAATTTACCCTTTCCTGACTTTCATCTTGCTCTGTCATAGACATCTTGGTTTTGGTCTACAACTCCTGCCAAGGGCATCTGCTCTGGTGTTCTGTGTTTTTTTTTCTTTCTTTCTTTTTCCCACTGATACCCCCATAGGACTTCCACTTATTTCCCTTTCTGTGCAGCAACAACAGACAGAGGTTCTAATTTGTTTTCTCGAAGCAGATTTTCTTGATAAGAATGGCAGGTCTTCCTCTGAGGCCTTTGAAAAGAGCCCCACCTTGCACAGCTGCGGGATTTCAGCCAAGTTCTGACTGCTGAAGGATCCCATTTTAGTAAGTACCTTCACATCACTTACATCTTCCTTTAGCTAAAAGCCTTGATTTTTAATTCATGTAATGTTCCCATTGAGAACAGAGACTAGTTAAGGCAATTGCTAAAATCTATTAATGTAATTATTTGGCAAAAAAGAATTCAAAAGGAATTTCTGTGTAAAAGCCTTAAGGGGATAGGCAATAAAACATGTGTAGGACACCCATCCAAATGCAGGCAGCCTTGGGTGTAACAGTTATTTGTCTGTTATTAGACACATATTGCAGAAGGACAGGAATCAACACTACCTTTCTTGCTTCTGGTGACATCTCAATGGGTCTGCCCACTGGCTGGAAGTGCCGGGATCCTGGGACGTACAATTCATACCTCCAGGCAGGTCTTCAGGGACACTGGACATGAGAAATGCCCTGCTAATACAGAGCAAGGGTCCATCTAGCCCATTGCGCTGTCTCTAGCAACGGCCAGAGATGCTTTTCAGGGAGAGTGTGTGAACCTGGCCACTTTTTGCAGTTCACTCTACTTTGAACTTTACTGAAAACTCCAAGTATTGCATTCAGGTTATTCAGGATGTCAGAAGGCATATTACTGCCTGTACTCTTCAGTACCCACATATGGACTTGTTGGCAGTGAATTCATCTCACAGCTTTTTGAAGCTACTGATGCTCTTTGATTCCACAGCCTCCTGTGGCACGAAGGTCCAGAAGTTCACACACTCTCTATAAAGAACTTTATCTGTTTTAAATAGATCTCCTGCTAGACACATTCAGAGCTTTCACTCTCTATTTCCTTGTATTGTAGGGTTTTGTGGACACCTCATATTCATGTTTTATCTACTGTCTCCATGGTTTTGATTATATCCAGCTTCACTCTTCTTCTCTCCAACAATAATAGTCCTAGGCTTTTTACACTTTTTTATCAGGTAGCTATTCCAGCCCCTCGATCACTTTAATGGTTCTTTGTTAACTCTCTTACTACCTTTTGGAGACCCTACTACACATGGCAGCTGCGCTGCTACGGGTACACTGGGATTTCACGTAGTAGCAAATGACACCCTGGTCCTTGATCTCAGCGCCTGTCTTGATGACACAGAAGCATGTTCACAGGATGTGTGGGGTATGTGCAATGACATATAAAGCAAAACTGCAGCCCTTTGCCTATCAAAACAGGACTAAATTCACTGAAAAAAGTCTACCAGGGGACTTACAGATGCCCCTAGAGATTAATTAGTCATTTATTCTGGTGACTGCTGTTTTTCCAGTGGGGGAAGAGAAAAACAAGGCTTGAAAACCTGCCTGAAACTCTTCCATAAAGTAATGCATTTGGTTCAGTATAGTGGAAAAATAACAATTTTCAAGTAAAGGCCTGAACGCTGAATGGATGCAATATTCTAGGCACCATTTGAAATGAGGAATTTTTAGTCTCTGAGACCTGGACTTTATCCATCCTTCTCAAGTTCATCTCATTTTCTTTGCGCCTTTGGGCACTATAATAGATTGAGAGAAAGAAAGAAGTTATGGTGACTGGGGCCTTAACTACCAACACTGTTTATGGACACCAGCTGGGAACGTGCTTAAAATTAATGCCAACCTGTTTTTCTTCTGAAAATGATCCTCTAAAAAGGTAGCAGGCAAAAGCAGAACTTGTGGCACCCCTGTCCACTAAAGACCTGGCTTCTAAGTCTCTGCAGATGGAGAATGGTTCAGATGGCCAGACAGAAAGCTTTTACAGAAACCACACAGTTTTCCTGGCCCTCTCTAATGGATTTTTCCACACACACCAAAAGGATGCGTTGGCTTAGCAGCAGGAATTTGAGATTCTGTATGTCCAGCAAAGAGCTCTCTGCACTCGGCTTCCTGTAAAACCCGCAGAAGGAGCAGCTGGTCTGTTCCATGCAGGCACACGAAGGGAGGACTGGATATGGCAGAAACACATCTGACTGCTACAAGAAATGCCCAGAGTCGGGGGCCCACACAATGCCAATTTGGTATTGAATTTCAGCTGTGTTACTAATAAACTTTCTGTAAATGTAGTTCTCTTGTTATCAGACCACCCTCGCTTCCCTCTGTTTCTTGGTCCTCCTCAGGACTTGGCAGCTGGGACTGGAAGAGCAAGGCTGGTCAACCATGAGAGCTGTTACTTGCGCATTAGAAGTAACCCAGAGGAAGGTGTTTAGCTGTGCTATTAGTGAGAATGCTACGTGTTCACTGCTCCTCTGCCTCTCCAACAGCGGTGACGAGCAGAGATGGCTTTGACAGCCTGAGAAGGGACCTGCAGAAGAGCGCCGTGCTTGCTCCTCACTCCCCCACACTGCTCATAAGGATAGAGTGGGAGTGATTTACAGCAAAACAAGCAGTCTGTAAGGCTGGAGAGGCATTAAGCAACTAACCCCTTCATGCAGAACCCCCTTGCAGAGAGCACAACAGCAGACAGGGCTGCTTATAAGGTCAGAGTCCTTACCTTCTGTAGTTATTTCCTTCCCAGCCTTGTTTTTGCCCTTGCTGTCTTTCTACTCTATCTCTTCTCAATGCTGGTCCTGCTCATTCTCCCACACTCTAGTCTCTCTGTATCCTAAGGGAATGCTTTAATTCTCCAGGCAAGGCTGCTTCCAGGGCCACAGCTTGGAGGTTATCAGCCACTTCATGCATTAAGTGTCAAACTCTCACTGAGTTGTTCTTTCTTGGTAGTACTGACAGCGTGAACCAAATAAATGTCTAATAATTTTTGCTGGTGATTCCCTTCAAGATTTCTTGTCCTTGCTAATATCCCCCAGAGAAAATAAAAAAGCTCCTTTTCTGCCCAGCTACAGAGGTAATCTGAGCTCCCCTCATGGCACGTTACCTTGTGCACACTTACAGACTCGTTCTTACAGTCCAGTTCTTACATTCCAGGTGTGGATAATGGTTCTGCCTTGTATACTGCAGATACAGAACTTGGCAGTGTTCAAATGACCCTCTTCCATGTGAAAGATGGATGGAGAGCCTATTGGACTGGGTCCTACGGGGTAATCTGACAGACTGATGAACGTGACAGCCTATAGAAATAGTTATAATGCAGAAGGGCATTAACGTCATGAAACTCCCTTGTCTTTGGAGGGTGACCTTTATATTACATATGGAAATGGAAATTCTTTCTTTTTTAACTCTCTAGAGTCACATGTGTCTTAAAGCTTCTCCTATTTCGCAATCTGACATCTACCCATAACTAATAAAGGACCAGATATAATTATTGAAGCAAGGCTAGTTTTTTGTTGAGCTCTTCACTTTTCTGTAGGCCAGAAAGGACCAGCACTGGCCATTTAAATTCTGTGTTCAGTGAGTCCAGTTTTTTACCATATGCAAAACTCTCTTGGTGCTTAGCTGCATCCTGATGGTTTGCTGGTCAAAGGTGTTCCCATGTTTCCCTTTTAATATTGATTTATAAGTCACATAGGAGACTTGTGTTGTATGCGGGGGATATACGAACGAGGGTCATCAGCTTTGAAGCTCACAGGCAACTGGAGAAGACAGCCATATGAAAAAGAAATCATATAAAAAGTATATAATGCAGAAAAGGGCACCTGGTAATGTTGGAGCTGAAGACTGAAAATTAGCTTTCCAGAATAAACAGTGAAGAGACTCAAACAGAAATTGAACTCAAACATCAGTTTTTCATATTTCAAATCAACTCTTCATTAGTTCCAGACTTTTCAACCCAGTACTTCTCAAAGGAAGAGTCTTTTTGCTTCCTCTTTTATATTTATTAGGGTTGAACACTGAATCTTGACCACAAACTATTACTGTCATACTGATTTACCTTTCTGGCTTTAGTTATGGCCTTTGCATCCATTTCCAGCTCACTGGGTGGTTAGTTTAGCCTTCCAGCATTTAGGGAAAATCCAGTGAACATGAGTCTCAGTAGTGGCAAATCCAAATATTAAAAAAAGGCTTCAAAAAGGAACAGGAATCCTTTGTTTTAATTTTTGGATATGAGCTCTTAAAATTCACATTTTAAGGTTATCCTTACAAACTGGAGGGCAAAGAATATAGATTTTGGGTTCAACCCAAACAAAATCACGTGACTCCAGAAACCGAGACCATAAGAAAAATGACAAATTATATAAAATTCACCTTAAAGTGACGACGGTTAGTGCCAAAGAAGACACTAATGCTTATTTTTTCTCTGATCCTCAGCTTCCTTCCCAAGGCTATGCCAAGCGGATCAGCTTGCCCCAACAGCGCTGGGCAGACACGCAGCCACTAGGAGTTTGTGTGGTTGGCTTGACTTCCCTAGGCTCCTGGTGAGCTTTGCGTTGTGATTGTGGCTGTTCTTGTTGATGGTTACTTAGGAAAAGTAGGACAGGACTCTCAGGGACCATCTCTGATTCGTGAAGGCAATGACTCTCTGCCCCAGAGCAAGGGAAAGTCAGGTGGGTTTGGGGATGAGGTACTGACAAGGGCTGAGATTCTGAGGAGCAACCTGTAATTGCTCAGTTTTAAGCATTCCCTCTTCCCTCTTGACTCTGTTATCTCCTTTTCATTTTCTGGATTTGCCTTTTAATTTTTTTTCTCAAGACTTTTTTTTTTTTTTTTTCGTGCATCTTCCACTGATTTCTCATACCCCTTTCTGTTTAAAGGCTTTTACCGTATCTCTCTGCCACCTACATCAAATGCTACTTTAACTTTTGTTCCATGTCAGCTGTTCCCAGTTTGCCTTTCTCCTCTTTGGCACTTCCCATTAGTCTAAGTGGAAACTCAAGCCCCAGAGTTCCGGGGGCCAACAAGGCCATAAAAACACTGGGATTTGGGGCCGACCCTTGTAGACTGAACGTATCGATTGCTGTGGTGTGCAAACATATCTAATTGCACACTGGTGGGCTACGGGCAGAGCTGAGAGGCTGCAGATGTGAATACAAATTCTGTCTGCACAGGTTTATTTACTCTCAAACTCTAAGGTGCCTTTATATTATTTGAGTACCTCTGCAAAGGTCACAGGGCACTTAAAACTTGAGCCCTGTCCCTCTAGAGAGCAGAGTCAGTGCCGCACATTCCTAGTACTCTGTCTGAGGGTGATGTGTGCCGTAAGGATGGAAAAAGGAGCCAAGTACTGAGGCGCTGCATTCTTATCAAACCTATTCCCGGAGTCAAGGTATGGAAAAAATATATATATTCTCTCGATGTCTTTTTGCTCAACCTCATAGATGAGTCAGAAATTCTCTGTTTACTTCCAGAGGTTTTCCAGATCTTTCTGGTATTTTGCAGTCCATTCTTCTCTAGGTTGTTGCTTTTCACTGTAGCCTTGTGTTATTTGCCCCTACCATTTATCATCAACTGCTTTTGGATTGCCTACAGTTTGAAAAGGCAAATGTTCTCTGCTGGCAAAGCTTTCTTTACTTCTCTTTCTAGAGAGATTCACAAAACTTCTGATCACTCCTAACCACAGCATGAAAATTCACAGAGGGAACTAAGAAAAATTTGGAGTTTGCCTGCTGGCAGTGCCATGTGTGCTCCAGCATTTCTGTCTTGCCTGTGATTTTCAAACACACAGTACACATAATGAACAAAGAACAAGCAATAGGAAGGGATGATGTAGCTTTTGTAGATTAAGTCAAAAATAGTCTGCAGAATTAATTACTAAAGTGGTTATGCAAGCTGACACAATGTAACATCTGTGGATTTTTTTTTTCCTGCTTCTTAGCAGAGATAGCAGTGATCGGCCACGCTTACCATAGGACTGTGCAGGTCAGTTCAATGCAGGGCAGTTGGTAACACAACTATTCGCTGGGGACAGGCTTACTGAATTATAGCAAAATGAGGCTGACACATCTGTACCGTGCTTGACAGCAAGGTGAAGTTCAAAGGCTGGCCAGCATGTCCACGCAGACCTAGCCAGGGACTTGCCATTGACTTGTAGTGTCACTCAGCAACTCGAGTCACCGCCACCACGCAGAGGATAATTGCTTCTCTTGCTAAAGAGCTTTGGAATCTCATCTATCTAGTACATTATTATGAAACAGTTCCCTTAATTGCCCTTTCCGCAGGCAGACATTGGCCTTCTTCCAAAGGCGAATTTTATTTGCATTGATCACACTGCTGGCTGTATGACCTTGTCATTAGAAAAACATGAAACTTAAAATATGAGTTATTTGGACTCCTTCTTCTGGTATTATTCACTTTTTTTTTTCTCCTCATCTCTGAAAGGTATTGCAGGGCCAGCAGGAGGTCTGTTTGAGACCTGCTGACACTATGGAAATCATAGCACTTTAATTATCCAAGTGATCTAAACAAAAGAAGCCACAACTTAGTAGTATGTGATTGATTGTTAGCTCTAAACTGCAAAAATAAATTTGGCAGCTGAACTGCGTTGTGAAGATGTGTTGGTTACTCCCTGTAACCTCCTAACACCAATGTCCTGAATAGGACATCAAATTGGATGTGCTGCATGTAAATGAAACTGGAGGCATTTGCAGGTTATTTCTGTATTCACAAGGACCTTTTCTTCTTTATTACTTTGCTGTAATGAACTACTGGGTCATTACGGTGGACATGCCCACTTGTTCTTCAGGTCAGTGTCCAGCCAGTAACTGTATTTCTTCTCGGACTGGGAAATGAAGACCATTATAAGGTCACAGAGGAATCAGGATGGAGGGTGACCTGCAGAATGCATAAAGCCAAGAGTCACAGACTACAGAAAACAGCCTGACAATTAGTTACTCCCAACCAAATTGCCAAAGACCTCGGAGGAAAAGGCCCAGGATTTGCAGCATGTCTGGCTGTAGGAGAACGTCACTGACCATACAGGACTGCTGGGTGAGATCATGGTCCCTGCATCCGCCTTCCCACGACCCCCTTGAATGCTAATAATTTTTTATTCACACAGGATGTACTCTGATGAATCAAGCTCCACTAGTCTGCATGTTCAGAGGGTATAAGAGGCAGCGCTTTCTTCCATAAAACCTGATTTGTGGCTGTGAGTCCTGATTTGCTCTGGATGCCAGAAGAATACATTATTAAGAAACAACATACTGGCCATGTCTGTTGGTAGAAAGGTCTGTCAAGGTTATTAAATACATGCTGATATAGCAAAGCTCAAGAAGCCCTTAAGCTGTGGCTTGCTGGAGAGTGCCCTTCCTAAGCATCCCTTATTGCCCTGTCAGATCAACCTTTTCTGGTGCTCTGGCCATTCTTATCTTCTTACAGCTATAGCCTGAAGATGGGAGACTTGTGAAGGTCACAGAGATACTTCTCCTTTTCACCCCACTGCCAGACTGGAATGAAGTCAGGAACTGTTAATTTTATTGTTGTCTGGAGACAAAAAAGCAAATGTAGCTATGTTGTTTGCAGTTTTTAGTAAGCAATCATCTCTTATTTCCTCAAAGTATAAGTGTTTAAGGAAAGCCATATAGAGCTAATAACTTGCGTGCCTGCAGTGATCTTCTTTACACTCAGGCTATGCAAAGCATGCTACCAGAAAATTACAGAAGCCTGCCCTAGCAGAACATCATCCTGTGACAGGAGTTGATCACAGGACTTATTTGTGTATCGCTAGCATGTAGCAAACGATGATTGCCATTTTGCAGTGTTGCTGGAACATGTGTCTTTTAGCTCATCTATCAATACTGAGCAATTTTCATAGTCAGAATTGCTAGAATTGGCTTTTTAGGACCATTTTCTGAAAATACAAACTAATGAGTGGTCAAGAAAACAGAATGAAAAGAGATGAGGAAGAGAAATATGAAGCTAGCTTGGCAAAGGTAATATTAGCAGTTAAGAAGACAGAACTTAAAAGATGCCAAGATTCAGAGGCAGAGTTCACAGCGCTTAGGGAAGGAAACCAAGCAAGTGGCTTGAATGAGTAACAGAATTAGACAAGGTGCCCTAGACAAGAAACTGGGAGTGAGCCAGATCTTGGTTATGAAGCTGACAGTAGGAACAGAGAGTCAGAGGGACATATGGAAAACGAGATGGACTGGATGAAGAGATAAGACACAGACCATTTGGAAGGGAGGGCCTGGAGGAAAGCACATGAATGGAGGTAGGGCAGAAGGGTCTGTTCCTATAAGCAGTCACCCCCCCAGACCCTGTCCAGAAAGCTAAGATTTCTAAACAAACCCACTGCTCTGCATCTCAGGCATGAGGGATTCTTATTGCAGTCAGTTACTGTGCTATACAGGAGTCTATACAAGGCATCTAAATGACCCAGATGCTGGGTGTCAGTTTGATGGCACATGATGGAACTTCTCCTTTTTGAGCCTGGGTAATTATGTACTGCGTCCTCTCTGTCCTCCCAGAAAAGATTTCAAAATCAAGCCTGCAAAAATTGGAAATGGCAGGGTTAAGATTGCCCATATGTAGGTGTTAAAAGACAACTGTTAATTTTATGATCATATACCACTCCGTGGGACCTTTGCCTCATTGGGTGCACAAGATGGATGGTGCTCACTTAATGAGCAGCTGCTCAGTATTTTTTCTCTTCGCTTTTCATAGTGTGTCTCCATGCCTTATTGACTGCACACTATCTGCTCTGAAGGCAGCCTGAGTTTTACTGCTGTACTTATCACTATAGTAACTGTTTCACAAATATTAACTAATCTATTTTCTTGCTAGCCCTCTGAGAAGACAGGATGCTACCTACATTGCATGAATGTGGAGCTGAGGAGCAGAGAGCAGAAGGTGAAGAGAAGTCGCAGATTTCCTGTGTCCAGGTTACAGTTTGGACCAGACGTGCCACAATGCTCCATGATTTAATGCACTGTATGTGTTTTAGCCCCAGCTTCTCTTTGCTTTAGTTCTTCAGTACCTCTTGCAATTTCAAAGCTCCAAGCCAGGCATTCTGAAAATAGTGAACACATAACTACTAATTACTTCTAAAAAATTAAATAACTTAAATAACACCGGGTACAAAATCTATGCCATAGTTTGAGGTATTATCTATTTCTATAGACCAATGTTCAGCTCTCTCTAACCACGACACCAGCCAACCTTGTCTCCTTCTTCTTGTTCTAGGTGTTTTTGTCATGGATTACAGAGGCAAGAAAAGCATCAGGGTGAATTAGGAAAAAAAAAAGTAATTACCAATAATCATTACATCCAAACAAACCAGTTAGGTATGTATAAGTATTGTAATTACTCTGCTTACTTGCACATCTATTCTTTTTCTCTTCTCTACTCTGTGTTTTTAACCTTTCTATAGTGCACCTTGCTGGAGCAGAACCATTATTTTCTCTACATCCCATACGTGCTGTAAGATAGGCAAATGTCACCATTTTAGAAGAGAAAGTTAAACTACTGGGCCTGATTTTCAAAAATGGATTAAAGCGATATTGAGCGACTCTTATTTCTACAAGAAAATAGGACATGTGTGAGACTCAGTCCTGCTCCCATGGCAGGTAAGGCACACAGCTGAACTTAGGAATAGGCTTTTGGGGTACTGTTGCGCAGAAGTTGTAAATAATTTAGCACATACCTATTTTGAAGGTTACAAACATATGTGATTCACCCAAAGTAACACAGAGAGTCAATCAATCTTGTCTTCTAATCAGTGTAACAAAACAAAAAATGTTTCCTTAAAATAGCAAGCAAACAACTCATGTGAGAGAAAATGCCTTAAATTTTGCTAGGAGTCTGTAAGTTCTAATAAGCACCAATCGTTCTCATTTAATTAGTCTCCTTAGGGAGCTACATTGCAGGTGTTTTTCATTATATTTTTCAGCAGAAGTTAGCAATTTCTCCTGACACTACATTTTCTCATGACGACTATCTGCTTTCCAAATGGGGATAGATTTATCCCTAAATTGTTTCTTTCTTTATCCTTCCCAGATCCTTGGAATGAACAGTACTTTTTCCTGTCTGATCATCTGCACGCATCTTCCTAGAGAAGAGGAGGAAAACTCAGGCTGAGGAAATGGTGCCAATGCTTGAAATCACACCCATTTCAATACTTACCAAGGGACAAAATAAGAAAACACCTCCCTGGCAGGAAACCTGTGAAAAACATTGTTTTTTGGAATCATGACACTCATCACTGTCACAACCAAGAGAAACGCTTCCCAAAGCTTGTAAACTCTCAGTGCTGACCCCTACGTGACTGCACAGGAAGATGCTTCATTGCTTGTGCCCTTTGTGGTAAGTGATATTTGAGCCAAGTATCTAAAGACGCCCGTAAAACTGCTCAGTACTTCGTCCCCTTTGCACTTGTGTGCACAAGCCCGAGGTGAGGAAACGGGAGCGCTCGGCCTGGGGAGCAGCCAGCAGGTGCTTTGTGAAACCTCCATCAGCAGGAGCTAATGCTCTGGGCTGTGGGGGGCCTGTAGGAAGTTCCCCCTTGCCATCAGGAAGCCTGTAGCCTAGAGCAGCCATCAGGGAATCAGGAGCTAACTCTGCCCTTAATTCCTTCCCTCTTCTGGTTTTCATTCACTTATCCTTTTGCCCAATACGTTGGGGTTTTTTGTTTGTTTGTTTTTGTTTTTTGCTAAGCCTCCTTTTGGATATACTGAATCTCCTAAAATGTATGCAAGTAATATTTAGAAATGTCTACATGGCATTGGTGAGGTCATGTTGTGATATTGGTGAGAATGGTGGGAAAAACATCACGTCTGCTTGAAATTAAGTATACATCATGCAGGCAATTTTAAGAATGAATACCATATAAGGGTGAAGGTGTGTGCACCTATTTATAAATTAAGATACACATGCTTCTGTGTACACATATGAGGTTAATTAGTAACAGAGCAGCAAGATTCCCTGTTTATTTTTCAAGATCTACTTCATGGGATTTATTTAGGACTGCAGCGGCAGCCGCCGCCAGGCTGCAGAAGCTTCCAAATCAGCCAAGTGAGTCATTTCCACCTACACTGACACATGGCAAAACGGTTCCTACTGGGCATCCACGGATTAGAAATAAACACAAAGTAACTCTATGAGTCTCAATTTCTGCACCTTCCTTTACCTGACGGTCTCAAAACAGTGTGCAAATGTAGACCTGCCAGCCCTGCTATGGTTTCCAGTTATGTTATATACATTAAGATATACCATATACATTTTTAGGGGGAGACACTGAGACACAGAACAGACTTAGTTTATTTGCCTGACGTCACGTAGCAACTCGGCAATAACAGTAAAACTAATCCTCCTCTCCATAGCTTTGCTATCGACCCCATAGACAATACTGCTTTTAAATAAGATGTGGGGAAAGTGGAAATAACAAAATGGAGGATTTTCCCCTCTGTTGCTTAGCTACCTCATGACCTTTGGATCGTCGTTCTTATTGGCTGTGTGAATCCATTCCTGCCGGGATGAGGACATGTCTCAGACCGCCCCTCCAGCAGGATTTCACCAGCTGCGCTGCCCAGACCACGTGTTTCTCTTCCCATTCTGCTTAAAGAAATTCTGGTTTTGTGCTCCTAGCATACGTCAAACAGTTCTAGAGCGAGTGCAGAAGAAGCCGTCAAAACTATGTGTATTTTACCCATTGATTACATTACTTAACAACTCAATGTTAATTAAAGCTAGGCAAATAACTACTGTGATTCCGCCTCACTGGACCTCTCAGCCACTAGCAGATCAGTGAGATTTCCTGTTCAAAACAGTTAAAACAAGATAGGGGCTTGAACCAGAAGTGGTCTGACCTTCACATCTGTTAATGTGCATCTATTGGAGACATGACCTTAGTGCTACCGAAAACATCTAAGAAAATGTTGCATGAGAAGCCTACGTGATTCAGGGAGGTTTAAATCCTTAATTAAAACATCTGGCACTGAAACTTCCAGTCTGAAGATACTGTGGCATTTTGTACCAATAATTCTAGGATTTAGGTTCTGAGTATTCATTTTTGATTTCTCACACAAGGGCAGCTGGAAGCCTCCGAGATGCTGTGTCTTCTTAGCCAGACAATTTTTACTGCTCACTTTAAACAGAAGAGAAGATTCTCTTTGTGTGTGTTTTCTCATATCTTGAAATATTTTGCCAATAATCAGTCTTGCTGAAGATGGAGAAGCAGTGGCTGAAACAGTGCAGGGAGAAAAAATGCGCTTTGTAACTTTTCTCCAGTTATTTAGCTATGCAGGTCAAATGGGCCACATAAAGTCTAGAGGCCTGTGTTAGACATTGGGGCTTTACATCCACTGCATTTCCTTTCCAATGGGATCCAAGCAAGCCAGCTTCCTACATTTGGCCTACAATAAATCAACGTGGAAATGCTGAGGACAGGCAAGTTTTAAATCCAGTTCCTTGGGAGTCTTCCTGGTCTGCCAAGAAGCCCATTAATCCCCTGGGATTCGCTGCTTGCCATCTGCCTCCTCTGGAAGCTGGGCCTGTGACCCTCTCTGAAAGAGCCAGGAAGAGGTTGCTCTTTTCTTTTTCAATAGAGTTAGAGGATGCAATGGGAGTATTTCCTTTCCCCCTGTTAATACACACTGCTAATTAGAGAATTACGCAGAATATTGGACATCTGAGTTCAATTCTGCCAGTCGAAAGTGGTTAAACCCATATCTCTGACCGCGTGGGAGAGTGTCCTTGCCACTAGGGTATACAATATACAAGTCATTCATGTGAGAGACTGAGCTTAATTCACAGGAATCTATACAAACAACTGAGATCTTCAGACAGAAGGAAGTGCAGAGCGGCAAATTATTATATTTAATCATAGAACTCTTGAGACTCTGCCCTTTGAAGCCTAGAGGCATTCATTAGCAACGTCCTCCTGTAATGCTGAGCTCTTAGTAGAGCATAATGAAGATATCCTCAGGATGAAGGGGGAAAGAAGCATCGTGTTTCCTCTCATGGAAGGGATCAGAACAACTATCCTGCTTTTTTGGCTAATCATCAGAGCTGGTATTCTTATGTAAGCTTTCTTAGGAGAGAAGAATTTGTGTGTTTCTTTCATTACCGCGATGAATTTATCAGAAATTTAGAGAGCTTTCTGCTCTCCTTATTTTCCTTCTTGCAAGATTGTGCAGCACATTAAATCAAAAATGCATTTTCTCTCCCTAATTGGTTGGGCCAAAATACAACCATCCTTAAACACTGGGAAAGTTTGGGTCAGAATTAAAGTCAGGCTTTCACACTACCCTCCATTTCATAGTAAGAAGGTGATTTGGGAAAGCTCCTTCGACTTACAGATGTGCCTCTCAGCACCTCTGAAGGTGAATTTGAATCTGAGGCTTCCTGTGACTTCCTATGCTTGCAAATCTGCCACATAACGTAATGGGGCTCTCTACCACAGCAGACTCTTACACCTGTGGTGCAGCCAGGGATGCAGAGGGGATGAACACAAGAGGCCGTGCTCGTCTCCAGCCTCCTGGGGCCAGAAGTCAAGCAGATAGGCAGAGCAGTAAATGAATGAGAAATGATTTCTTTTTTACTGTGTGTACAAATAAAAATGTGGGTTTGTAGCCAATTTATTGCAAAGAGCAAAGTGATTAAGCAAAGAGTACATCTATACTGCAGTCAGAAGGGCAGGCAAAGCACAGGCAAACATGCCAAGTGCTGCTTGCAGAGTGGCTACGGCAGCATGGACTTCAGTTGCTAACATAAACCTACAAGTTAATTTTTTCCTTAATATTCCTCACCCACCCACTCATCCAAACAAAAGAAAAAGTCCGGAAGAGTCTGTCAATTGTGCCATGATTGCACATACTCCTGTTATCACCCATCTTTACTTCTGTAAATAATTCCTGTGCTCTCCTAGCATTTAAGATACTGTAAATAAGGAAAAAACATAGCTAAAACGTTCTAGTCAGGGAACGGGTCCCAAGGACGTGTAGATGCCAATAACTCCTTTGAAGTTTTAGGATCAGTTGGATAAACCATTACTGGAGTACGTATGAGCTTTCTCCTGGAAGGAAAACAGCTAGCAGCGGGCCAGCGAAGGGAGGCTTTGCGAAATGTTTGACCTTGAGGAGTTTCTGGAAAGTGCTGTATTTACTTAGGATTGTTGGAGGGGCTCCCTAGGTTGAGCAGTGAGAGCGTTAGCCGTCCTCGCGTGGGAACGGTGCTCTCTCTGCATAGCAGTCCCTAAATGAAAAGTCTGGCAGTTTGACCATGGAGCAATGCGGCTCAAGATGGGGGCACTTTCTCATTCTGATCCAGATTTATTTTTTGTTTCTCTGTTCGTTGGTTGCTGTTGCTCATCTGCAATACATCATGCACACTGGAAGTGCATGCTCTTCCCTTTGCATTGAGAAACTGTTGTTCTGGGCTTAGCACTGGCCTGTGTACACTGGTGTGTGTGTGTGTGAGCTTTACAGATTAGTAAAAGTTCAGGAGATCACTAATAGAGTTAGGGATACCTGGAGGCGCATTCGCCGCACAGACGGCAGTATATTTACTCTATCTTTTTTTAGGTACAGGCTTAGGGAAGTTCGTGACGAATGGTACCCATGGAGCAGCAGGCAGTGCAGTGACAGCAGGTCTGCTGTCATTGCCCTGTTACAGGCGAACGTTCAGCTGTGTCCTCATCGGTTCTCCTGCCACTGCAATGCATCCGACGCCATGCTTTGAATCTCAAGAAAATACTGTTTTGCCAATCGGTACTTTCTTTTCTGCGTTAGCAACACCAAACAAATTCCTTTATTATCTTTTCTTCTCTAACTTGGAATGTCTTGGCTGTGTAATTACTAATATGGAGAGGGTGTTTGTTTATCTAGTTACATATGCATGTTAATCCTCACATCCTGCTCCGTGTTTCCCCTGTTCCTGCTGAAATACGCATTTCTAGCCTGCAAAGAAGAAAAGAGATCTGTGCCTGTCCTCAGCTGCTTGTTTTTCTTCTATTTTCTTTTAATTGTTTAGTTAGAGTAATGGCTCCTGTGATGCCTCTGACACAGGCTGATTTAGCACAGTTGTGTGGGATTTAGCTGAATGGGTGGGTTTGGGTGTTTCAAATTGGTTGTGAAAGTCTTGAAGCCCAGCTCTGATCTTGGCAGGGTTAACCAGCTCTGCCCTTTGTTCCTGTTACACAAATAAAAGGAGTTTGCTCAGAGTGGGTGGTAGGAGGGTGTATTTTGGATGAGATCTTAAGCATGAGGTTGTGCATGGGTGTTTAAATATTCTCTGTCATGTCCTGGGACGGGAGGGATTGTCTAGGGGAGGAGTGGAGCGTTTTGTGTCTGGCAGGAAACAGTCTAGCCTTGCTGCTGGAAGCAGCTTTGGAGAGGACCCACCAGACAAATATTTGACTCTTGAGAAATGCAGGCCAGTGCATTATGTGCCTGTGCTGTGAAAAGAGCATTGCTACCTCCTGTGGACTCCATCCTGCCTTTGCTCCATCCCACTAGCCTGGGGAAGGTAGGGAGTAGATGCCTGAGATTGCCAGAGCTCCACAGCCTATCCACCCCAAAACCAGCTGGGCTGTAATTAAACATCCTGCTGTGCTTTATAAGTGGTAGCTGAGACTTCTTGCTGCCTTAAGAAGTGTTATTCATTTTCCTGCTTGTCCTGCTGGCATGTGGAGTTGTGTTGTGCTGCTCGTTCCTGGAGCAGACCAGGGAATGGGGCTGTGTGCTCTGCCCCGAGGGCTGCTCATCCCCATCCTGTCTGTCTCAGATGTGAAGAAAGTCTCAAGGAACCTCTGCTTGACCACTGCTGTTGTGCTTGTTTTATTGCTCTAAGCAATGGGAACTGGATTAGGAAAATGAGAGCCATTGTCTGGGAACAAGAACTAGGACTTGGTTTGGTCAACTTGCAAGAAGATGGTTTCTGTGTAATAAAAATGGGAACGAGGAGAATGTGGGGGGAAAAAGTATTATAAATGATATGCAAATGCTCTTCCAACCCAAGAAAAATGGTAGAGGGAAAGGAGGCAATATGCCTGCAGAAGAAAGAAGACACAACTTGGAGGACTGAAGAGGACAGAATATGAACAAATTCTTTTTCTTCTTCTCCTAAGGGTTCATAAATAAATAAATAATCAATTCCTGTGAAGTCTTACAAAATGCTTCCTAAGGGCTATGGCGATTTTTTTCAGCAGTTATAAGTCTCCTTTAGCTCTTTTTATCTCTCTGTTTCCCAGGTGGTGCTTTAGCTGAAGGAAGGGGCAACCTCTGCAAGGCTACTCAGGCAAGGGAACCCTCCCTCTGCTAGCAAGGACCCTTAATGAAAAGATATCACAGAAGAATTTGGGCAGGTTTCTGTTCTGATTTTGTAGGATACAATTTTTGTTTCAGCACAACCCTCTCTTCTCCTCTGAATAAAGAGGCTTGAATCTGCTTATTTAATCAGAGTTAGTCATTGAGTCAAATGCAAAAGAATGATCTGTACGAGTCAGTACATCTCAAAGTGAGCTACAGTCACAAGTGTTTTATCGAAATTATAAATGAAAGAGCAAGAGTTGCTTCCATCACTCCTCAGCAATCTGCTACACTTTATTACGGAGCGCATATGGCAGGAAGAGATGCACAGGTAAAAGCTTAATGATCATAACAACTAAGTGAGGGTCTGATCTTCCAAGCCTATTACCAGATGTGGAGCTTATACTGGGAGTCTTCCTCTCACGTGAAGAGTCAGACATTTTCCATGGCTTTGCCAAAAAAGTGCATCTGTATCTATGGACTCTTCAGGATGTTAAAAGAACAAGTCAATGCTAAACCGACTTCCGCAGCCTTTTTCCAGATGCATCAAATTCAAGGAAGGCATTGTGCCGTTATTTCCAATAGCTGTGTATACTGTGTTACAAATAGCTTACCGGTCATTTATAAAAAACCTGAATCTAAAATATCTGAATCTCTCATCATTTTGTTTAGGTATAGATTACCTCTTCTGACTAGTCTTTTTTCAAGTCATCTAAAGGAAGGCTGTACTGGAAGGTGAGTGATGATCTGTCCTCACTGTGCTGGCAGTTACTTACCAATTGCTCCCCAAGTGTGTAATGTACTAATATGTGAAGATTATTTTCATCATCAAGCCAGACTGAATGCTGCAAAGGAAGTAACTACTTTTGAGTATCA
Organism: Tinamus guttatus; assembly: GCF_059628265.1. Lineage (NCBI taxonomy): Eukaryota > Metazoa > Chordata > Aves > Tinamiformes > Tinamidae > Tinamus > Tinamus guttatus. Next base: position 279,878 of record NW_028288623.1, read on the forward strand.
TTTTGAAAACATTATGAAGTCTCTGTTAAATGAATTTATGAGCATTATCAGAGCTGATGTAAGCACATTTATTACCAGCTTTCTCTAGCTGCGTGCAAACTGCTTAGTGACACCATTTATACTGACTAATAAGTAAAATCTCTGCAATTTTACAAAATATATCTGGTCAAGGGAGGTATCTGCAGAGTAATAAACATTTCCCATAGAAGTCATAATTAAAACTATCTCTTTTTTCTTTCTTTTTTTTTCCAAATAATTATTGCTCTGTGTGGAAGTAAGCAGGATAAATGGAGTCATACCTTAATAGAAAATGGCTGGATGGAAAAGACATAATTACAATGGACTGGAAATCCAGTTTTAATAAGAGACTTGAGCTTGGCTAATTTCTCAGAAAAGATGGTATGCTAAGTTAATTGTTTCCCAAAATTAAAAGCCAACCAACGGATTGCTGTTCCATGGGAATAAAAAGCACTTACACAAGAGGTTCTTAGAAATATGTAACAAGTTAAGGTAAGCTATTTTTATTTGTGTTTAATTAGTTACATTCATATAAAAATGCTGGTATTTACCATTCAGTTCTTATGCTGTAGCACTAATAAAAGTATACTGTAGCAATAAAATGAATTTTCAGCCATATTAATATGGATTGTCATCTCCACAAGCTTTAACAGGCTAGTTAGGCTCTGACATGGCTAGTTTTCTGTTTGAAACAGAGATCGTTTAAAGAATTTGAGACTCATGAAGGAATTGCTCATATGAGGCCTGGAGGGAGTTCCCAGTGTGCGTAACAATTCCAGGTCGTTCCAGGAAGAGGATTAAGTAGTGAGGTCTTCCGTGAAACCAGAGCACCGGAGTCTTCTGGTGGCCCCTTGCAGCCTGGTGGTCTTGCTTCATTTCTAGCCCTGCTTAACTGTTAACTCCTGTTATGTCTCACATTATGTCTCACGTTAGCACAGGAAGCTGCAGGCCAAAGGAGAGGCTGCAGCTGGGTAGCTTTTTCTATGCCAGTCTGTGGGGATGACTGTTCTCTGCGACTAACAGCTATGGCACCTAGATTAAAATGATGGTAACTCATGCATTTATTTCTGGAGGTGCCTGAATCAGCCGTTCTCTGTGCCGGCCAAATGGCAGTTGTCCTTATGTGCCCCCAGTGTTCTGCAAGAAAGGAAAACAGGACTGTCCTCTGAAGATCTAACTTGAGCACCCTACATTTCTGCAGAGAGCATATTAACAACACCCATCTTTTGTTCTAGGTGATGATAGGTCCTTACTTGCCATGTTTCTTCTGTTAAAATAAAAAAGTGATGGTGAAAATAATAACATGGCATTTTCTGAGGCTCCTTACATTCGTAAGGAAACTGTGCTATTAAGAAACATAAAAGAAAGAGAACCTCTAGCCAAGCAAGTGTTTTAGTGGTAGCTTTTTATGCTGGAGTCCAGCACAAGACAGAGTTTATGAGTCATCTGTAATTTGTTGCATGTTGAGGTATATTTTGCTTTTGGGCTTTGGGATGAAATGTGAGCTTTCTTATAAAATAAGCATAAAGGAACTGGCCTTATAACTCACAGGTCTTGGGTTGTCGGTGGCTTTGGATCCTGTCCCAGTGTGACTTGCTGTCTGTACCTAAAGGCTTTCGACAGTGGGTGGTATAACAGCACCGTACCAGTGGTGGGCTTCCAAAGGCTTGCGATGGTAGATTGGCTACCAACAGCCTGAGGATGTTCTGTGGTGAGAGCAGCAACCCCAGCCTCAGGTCTTCCAGGTGCTGCCTTGCACTGCCTGGAGTGACACTACTTGGCCCTATTTTGCTCCTGCCTTTGCTCCCCCTCCTCCTTCCTTCTCCTGCGTAGCACTAATGTGCTGCTATGCCCAGTCCCTTCAATGCAGCAGTGGGGAGAGAAGTGGGCAGGGCAGAGTTGCTGCGTGTATAGGGCCAGTAATGGCCAATAGGTCCCCAGGGAAAGCTGTGTTAGGGAGGTAGATCCCATGACCCAGGAGCATCCAGCAGGAGAGCCCCATCCTGCCACAGACTTCTCCAAGGGATGAAGCTCCTCCAAGCTCCCACTGCAGTCAGATCAGCTGGGAATGAGAAGAGGGAGATGAAAGGGAGAAATTTCCCACCCACATGCACCACTTGTGGAAAGTTCACTGATTCTGAGAGAATTAACAGTGTTGAGTTGGGGTGGTCTCATGACACTGTGTTTTGGCGTTGTTACTGTGCAAGAACCAAATGTTATTGCCTGTCACTAGTTCTCAGTCTCTGGAAGGCAACACTCAGCACATGACAGGAAAAAGACCAGCGATTCCAGCATGGAAAATCACCAGGACCAATCTTTCCCATACAAGAAATAGAAACCTTAGCTTAAATGCTTAAGATTATCGCTCCAGAAAAATATTTCCAGCTGCTACAAAAGTCAAGAGACTAAAGAAAAAAAAAACATTCTTTTGTGTGAGACATGCTGTTTTCCATGTGGCAAGGAACAACATCTCTTTCCTCATCAAGGAGTGGAATATTTTGAGGCATTCCCATTGATAGCGTTCATGGAAAATAACGTGATGGTGCCGCTAAAGCAATAGATTTGTGTGTGCTCTCAGCACTGGAAATTTTTTTGGTTATTGCTGCTGCTATGGTTACCAGTCATGTGCTTGGCCACCTTCTGTAGTAGAAGTACAGAGTGATTATACTGCACATTGTGTGAAGGAGAAGGCAGAGAGACCTTGGGGGTGTTTGGTGGGGGTGAGTTTCCTACCCACTGCATAAGGAGCAGGAATGCGCATTCCTTGAAAGAAGTAAATTGCAGTGCTAATACTGCCTGAGTGGCTGTAAAGCAACTCTAACTTTGATATTATTTCTTCTAGAGGAAAAAGTAGTCAACTGAGAGATCACAAATAAGTGATAGCTCTTGTAGTGCAAGGGGATTCACGTTGCTCTTTATATGTTTTTGATGATACAGTGACCCCACTGGAGCTGATACTATGCATATTTACCCTGCTTTTCAAGCTGTGTTCCCCTTACCTGACAGTAGTCTCCTGTACGAACTAAACACCGGACAGACTTACTATAGTTTACAGGGTTTTTTTTTTGTGTACGTTCACAGTCTTGTATTTGTGTATATGTATGTTCCATCTCCCACCACAACTCATATTTTGGTGAGGTCAATTGTATCTCTCCAAAAGACCTTTTAAAAAGCTTCATCATACCAGGAAGATGCCGACCATGCCCCCAGGAGCACTGTAGTACTTACCTACTTATATACGCAGGTGATCCCCTGTACTGAGGTGTATGAAATCTGTGCTGTACAAGACACGCATGGGTTAGCAGATGGTTACAGCTAGTAACTATTTAGCAACAGCCAGATAATCCTTCACTTTAATGTAAGAAAAAAACGTATTTTCTGAAGTCAAGTCTGCTGGATGCCAAGTGCATGTTGCAGCACCAGGAGGCTGAGATGGTTGGGTCTTGAGATGGTTCCTCAGAGCAGGATGGAGTGAACTCTTCCATCATTCTTGGAGCTCCTATTTTTGCTGTAAGTGTGCCTGTAGTCCTGAGAGCCACACTCCAGGGGCTCTGGCGTTCCTGCAAAGCTCTTAGCATCTCAGGTTTGGGACAGCCTCAGTATGACATGACACAGTTCCATCATGAAACAGATAAGCTGGCACAGGTGTCTTTCTACCCATCATTCAACAGTTTCCCTTTTTTCTTCAGTGTAGCTAGTCCAAGACAACCCTCTTTAATAGTCTTCTCTTGTTATAAGTAAACAGCTGATTCACTGCTTTGCTGTCAAAGGTCTGCTGCTTCTCTGGGCCAGGACACTGCTGCCACCTAACTGATTCTAGTACCATCAGGAAAGCATATTCAGGACCAGCCCCAAGTATTTTGCCAGCTCTGCAGAGGCAGGAGGTGCCACTTATGTTGGAGCTTCTGCAGAAATGCAGCAACAGCTTCCACAGTGGCTGCTGCAACCACTTCTTTCTGCTGGTTTCACCTGGTCTCTCCTGCCTTTGTACGGTGATGCCTCCTCCCAGTTAACTGACATGTCTCCCCATCTATTTCTGTTTTGGTAACCAATCTCAGTTATATTTACAGAAACTTTGAGGCTGTAAGAGACACCTAACGGGCTTGAATTACCTTTGAGTATGTTAGCATCCCCCTGAGCATGTCACTCCTTAAAATGAGTCTGTCTTTGAGGGTCTCTTGTACCTCTATGTAGATCTAGTGCATCTTCATCTTCAGGAAGCAGCCAAGGACTTTTTGCTCAGGCATCATAGTTAACATAACTGTGTTAGTAAGAGTTTTTCACTATGCCTTCGCATGGATGTTCTTCCCATCCTTGAGCTGACAATACACAGTTGCTGATAGAAACTTAAATTTATTCTTCTTGATGACACTGAAGCCATTTACAAGACAGGCTATTTCTAGATAGTTCAACATCCTGTCTTTTTTGCCATGATCAAATGGTGCTGACACTTGTGCAGCACTGACCGAGCTTTCTCAAAAGCTGTTGTTTTGGATGGTACCACCTTTGACTATTTTGTCAGTGATGCCTGCTTGTGCTTTCCGCTTCTGCCTCATGGTGTTTTCTTGGGTTTCGGCGGCCTTCATCCAAGTCTTATATCTTTCCTAACCTAATTTCAACTTGCAGTGATGGATTCTGTGAGCAGACCTTCCAAGGCTGCTCACATGCGATGACATCCTTCATTCTTTCCAATTCACTCCTGCATTTCCCATTCCTCTGCTGGTAGATTAACTGAGTTAAAAAAGAGCTGTATTTGTTAGACTGCATCATGAATATAAGATGGCGAAGAATAGTGGCTTGAAATCTTTTAAAATATTTCTTGCTGTCTTACTCTGCAGAGGATTATCCCCACGCACACACCCCCACAAGGGTATGATTTTATTAACACTTCGATTCCTGCCTGATAATCAAAATCGGTCCGTGGAAAATTAAGGTAACCTTGAAAATTAAAGACAGTCCATAGAAACTTACAGTATCCTTTCTAGTAACCATATTGTCTAGGAGCTTTGTATTTGAAAGGAGATAAAGGCAAAAAATGTAAAGTTATGTCAATACAAATTTGTCAGGTGATGGAGCAGCACAAAAAGTGTTGCGAGGAAAATGGTAATAAATCCACACAAAATAATCTTTCATTTACGAAATACTCTCACATATTCTTCTTCTCAGTCCCCTCAGCCCCCCTCCATGAGGGTGAGAAAAATCCTTCTTTTTAAAAATTTCATTCTGCAAGTTTATTTTCAAAAAGGCTGCTGGCAGGTTGTCACAGAAGGGGGAGATTATGATTAACTGAAATGTCATCAGCCTGTTATTCTCCACAGAGGCGAGATGAATGGGAATTAAGCGATGAACTTCTGCAAACAGATGATAGGAAAAGGAGCTCCAAGTAGCAGGCCGATTTCTCAGTTTATGCAGGGCCTTGCCGAAGCAATGGAAACAGTGAGTTTTCCTTTTCTCTTCTTACACTTTATCAGGTCTTATTACCAGAAGACAACGAACCTCTCTTGTCAAAAAGAAATCCCCGATATCATATGGAGAGAGAAGGGTGAATTATTCATTATTTAACCAAATGTCTTGCATTTCTACGCTTTTGGGTTTATTCTTATTTATTCCAGCTCTGCATTAGGAGTGAAAACCACTCCAGTGTGACAAGGGAAGTGCTGTGCTAGTGCACTGGCTGCAAGATAAGCACTGTCGGTTGGTGCTGGTTCTCATTCCGGTCCTTCTGGGGAAACTGGTTTTAATATGTACACAGGGGAAGGCATCTGCAAGGCCAGCGACAGCGTTTTCGGGGTTGCAGTGCAGCACTCTGCGAGTGGAAAACTGATGGGGTTGGTTCTTGTGCCTCCTCCCGTTTTTGTGCCCTCATAGGCAAGTGTGGTGTTTCTGACTGCGTTCTTACTGCCTTTTGCACTAAAGCCACTTAATGTACAACCCTTCTGGAAACAGAGCTGATGCGTTTAATGTAGACGAGCCAGGCTGGGCCAGGTCTGCCACAGGGAAGCAGCTTTTCTGTACTGATGCCCAAGGAAGCAGCTCTAGCACAGAACAGACAACCCCAGCGTGCAGCACTGCTGGGCTGTATTGGAAGTGCTCTGGATAAGCAAGCAGTGAGAGTCCTTTACGGAGGATTCCACAGCTCCAGCATGGCACGGAAGTGACAGGGCTGCTGAAGTGATCCATTTCTAACCTCCCTGGGCAGCATCCAAGGATGTATTACAAAGTTGTGGCAAGAATGGAACATTTCTTCTCTCCAAGTTGGAAATATATATTTTTACAAGATCACCTGTGACCTGTCAGGTCAGAAGCAGGTCAGTGGTGACTTATGTTGACACAGTTAGGAGAATTTTGCCCTAATCATTTAATGCAAAAATGCCAATAATATTATTTTATACTAAAAAAGTCATATGATAATGCTCTCAAACCTTAATGGATTTAAGTGCCCAGACCCCATAAAAGATCATTTTTTCTCTGTTAGTTGCTTTCTTTTCTTCTAAACTGTGGCAATTAGAATCCGAAGTAATTCTAAGCTGAATAGGGGAATTGAAATCTTACAATTTCTCTCAATCACATGTCTCAGTGCTTTGAATAAGCTGAATCAATTTCTGACAATATTGTCTTTGTGATCTCTCCAAAATGCCTTCCCATCCTGCCACCAACCCTCGCATAACTCTCTCCAAATATTTTCTTTTCTTTTTTTTTTGTCTGATAAATAATTTTACATTCATTGGCATAGCTTGCTTGTAATCACAGAGCCATTCCAGCAGCTAGCAGATGTTTAGAGACAGTGTCTGCCATCCTGATTTAAACTGGGGAGCTTTGATTCCAGGAGCTATCCCAACAAAATCAATGGAACTGTCTGCTGTGAACCAAAAAAAAAGACTTAGTAATAAGATAGGTAACTCTGAGCTGCAGAGATTTCAAAGGAATTAATCAAGTATAGAGAACAAATGGGCACAAGCCGATTTCACAATAATAATTCACTCAATTGTATTGATGTGGGAAAGCATCAGATGGATCTTGGAATAAACAGATACTGGCAACATTTGTCTCTGCCTCCTTGTATGCTGAAATGAGAGTAAGGTCACTTCTGGACAAAGAGCTCCAGTTCCTATTTCTTTTTCAGGTTCTGTAATCTGACAAAGGAGAGCACGCTATAAAATCACAGTTTACAGAATCACAGAATGCTTGAGGTTGGAAGGGACCTCTAGAGATCATCTAGTCCAACCCCGCTGCTCCAGCAGGGACACCCAGAGCACGTGGCACAGGGTGGCATCCAGGCGGATTTGGAAGATCTCCAGAGAAGGAGACTCCACAACCTCTCTGGGCAGCCTGTTCCAGGGCTCTGTCACCCTCACAGTAAAGAAGTTCTTCCTCATATGGAGGTGGAACTTCCTGTGTTTTATTTTAGACCCATTATCGCTTGTCCTATCACTGGTCACCACAGAGAAGAGCCTGGCCCCATCCTCCCTACAATCACCCCTCAGGTACTTGAACATGTTGATCAAATCTCCTCTCAGCCTTCTTTTCTCCAGACTAAACCGGCCCAGCTCGCTTAGTCTTTCCTCATATGACAAATGCTCCAGTCCCTTAATCATCTTTGTGGCTCTCTGCTAGATCCTCTCTAGAAGCTCAATGTCCTTCTTGTACTGGGGAGCCCAGAACTGCACCCAGTACCTCAGGTGCGGCCTCACCAGAGCTGAGCAGAGGGGCAGGATCCCCTCCCTCGACCTGCTGGTGACGCTCCTCCTCATGCAGCCCAGGATCCCATTGGCCTTCTTGGCCATGAGGGCACACTGCTGCCTCATGGCTAACCTGTCAATCAGGACTCCCAGATCCCTGTCTTCGGAGCTGCTTTCCAGCATATCAATCCCTCACAGTTCAGAGCAAGGCTAGGCACGGGGCTTGGGGTAGAGAGGGTTCCAACTCTGCCAAACACCAGGAGGGACAGGCTTGGACACTCTACTCTGGTATCAGTGCATGGCAGTGTGCTCTGTAACAGGGCTTCCAGCTAGCTGGCAGTCAAAACCACTTCATTCCTGTGGTTAAAGTTTGTAATGTGCAGTGCATTGCAAAGAGCTGCTTGTGTACTTCGATTGGCTGTTGAAACACATGATGCCACAGAAGATTTTAATGATGACACCCATCAATGTGAAATGAGGGATTATCACTCATGCTAGTCTTGAAGGTTCGAACAGCAGAGGAAATGAAATGCTATCTATCTCCTCTACAGAACCTGCTGAGATATATTTAAAGCCTCCACTAACACGTTACACAGATGCCTGTTCCAATCATTTATAATAATCCCCTGTGGCTGATAGCATCACTTTTCAGGAATGTGATGCCCACAAGATGTTTTCTTTGAGATGAATGGGATTTCTGTTAATCCAACTTCATATTAAAGAACATTTTCTTTGTTGGTGTCATCATACATGACAAAGATGGCAAATGAACAATCACTACATAAATTCTCCTAACACCAGGTTGCAATATACAGATTCTAAAGCTGTTTATACAGATTTACTTCTTCCTTATTTGCTTGTTGACATCTTTTATTGGGATAATCAGTCACCTCCTCGCCTTACAGCCTCTCTCGTTAAGGCTTTATTTGTCTAAATGAGGTCTTCTAAAATTTTCATGTCCCACTGCTCTCTTTCCTACTTTAGCATCTTGTTTTAAGTCTAGGCATTGAATGTACATTTTGCAAACAATTGTGAACAATGAACTGCCCTTTTAGAGCATGCTGGTAATGTCCCTTATTCCCACTCCTCAGGCTGCCAGGACCACAGAGGAACTTTTGTGTAAATGAGAATCAGGCCCTGCGAAGCCAAGCGTGAAATCCCTTTGGCTATGGCAGTGTTTCTAGGAGTATGATAACACTAATAGCATTAAACAGAATGAGCAAACATTGGCTCATCTAATGTCACATAAGCAGCTCTTTGGGCTGCATGCAGGAAAGCAGGATGGTGGGGAGGGCAAATTTCGGAGTAGTGGGAGGCCAGGCTCATCAGGGAAGGCAAGTGATTTAACATGGCCCTTCATGGTAAGTGCCTGCAGTTAACTGATTGCTAAAGCAGCGTTAAGGGTAGCTGTAGAGGAGATTACCCAATCAACAGGACCAGCAAGCAAAAAGTCTGCTGTGAGGGCAACAGCTTTAGTGGTTTCTCTTGGAAAACATGCTGACTCCTGCGGGTAGAGCTGTTGGGCCTCAAAAGATGACCTAGAGTAAGTATTTTTACCTTGCTTGGAAGCTTTTTTAGTGTGTTATTCTGTCTGTCCAAGGAAGCAGTTTATATGAATTAGTGCTATTTTACATGCCTCTGCCAGCAATCTGATGATGCAATTTCATCTTTCAACTTATCTTCACACAGTAACTTGAACTCTGAGCACCTGAGTTGTGAGTAGGACTAATATTAAATTCTGTGGGTCTAGTCGTTACTAAGTTCAAGCTAGAGTCTGTTTTCTTGGGAAAGGATACCTTTGGGCTCATGAGAGCTCATATTTGATCAGCCATTGGAAGTAGCTGCTGAGTAGCCCGCCGTTCTTCAGGTACCATTCTTATAATCAAATAACTGAAACTGAATTTAGCTGTAGCTGGACAGAATGCCATCAGCAGACCAAGAGGCCAAGCCATAAAAGCAAAGTTAATGACAATATTTGATTTTTTTAAAATATTTTTTTAAGACCTCTAACCATAAAAGATAATAGTCTGAACAGAGAGCAAATACAGAATTTCTTGTTCTTGCCCTGTCCTGAGCTTTGATGTTGGAGTGACTGGCAAGTAATAATTTAGGGTTACAAATAGTATCAAGGAAAAATTTTGAGAGAGTCAAGACTGGCTTCTTGGTAGCTTCCACAACAAGGTTTCTTGTGCCATATAGCTTTACTGTTTTATCTAAAAATCCTGCTACTGCCAGTAGGAAATTACGGTACATGGTAAAGGTGTGCTGAGAACCACAAAGCACTCTACAGCCTGTTCCCACTCCCGTCAGGGCTTGGACAAGTAGCGACTCCCACGAAACCGAGCTTTCATGTTCATTAAACTGTGACGGTATGTACATACTGACGCAAAATCAGATCAACATTGTCACCTCCAAAATGAAGGCTACAGCCCGATACAGAACATTATACAAGGGAGGAGAGGAAATTTGAGCCGAAGATGTTAGTGCAAATACTGGAGGCAGATGGAAGAGTTACAGAAGTTTAATAACCACACAGAGAGCAGCACTACAGTTCTAAAGGCCAGCCTGGAAGATCTCATCAGGAATATTTCATTGTATCTGCTTGCATTAATTGCATGTTTATGTTTTTAAAAGGTCAAGAGGGACCTATCTAAAAGCTGAGGGAAAACAGTCTTCCTCTTGCAACCATATCTTACCTCTAACTAAATGTGTTTCTCTGCTGTTGGAGTAGGAGTCTGATTTCTGTTAAACCAGCATAAATCACAACAAACTGTCCCAGTCGAATTTTATGGTGGTAAGGGATTTCACTGAGTAACTTTGTCCTCTCTGCTTCTTAGAAGCGATGGCGAGGGGGAGGGGGAAAACACCGCAGGATTTGCAACAGGGAATAAACCTGCAGAATTACTGCATGTGCGTTTTCAGTTACTATCACCATGTACAATCATAAGACATTTGGCTGCTTGCAAAAGTATGTCCAATGTTTCTTGTTCCTTTTTCTTTGTGTAATTATTGTCTCTGTTACGTCAAGCCTTAGAATTATTAATGAATTTTCAAACACAGACTGTACTCCCAGTAGAACAATGATCAGCTTAAGAAGCTGCTTTTTAGGCCATGTATCACTAAATTATAATGAAGAGGTCAGAAAGACAACAAATTAAGCAAGGGGAGAATAGGAAGGGGGTACATAACACTGATTTCACGTCACTTCAGAAGTCCCATTTCAGTAGAGGCCTCTTAAGGAGGAAATACAAGCTGAGAAGCAAGCGCTACGGTGTTGATGACCAATGTTGATGTCTAGCTCCATTTGGAGGGCACTGCCACCAACACGACTAATACAACACTCTGGCCTGCTGGTTGCCTTATGACTAACGCCCGGAGAACAGCCACGTATAGGACGTCTAGACGGCGGATGCTTGCCTCATTTGCACACTGTGCTTACATTCCTGTTGAGTCAAGAGATCACAGGAGGCCAGAACATAGATGTTACTAATCCAGTAATGTTCCCTGTTTGTTTCATGCAAGGCCAATGGATTGTGCTGCTGAAATACAGTGACTTCAGGGGTTATCAACAGATGTCTCAGATTAATATGACTCAGTCACTGTGATTCAACTAGATTTCTTCACTGAAAGGAGATGAAATTAACTCCATCATACAATATTACACAGAAGCAGTATAATGAATTGCTCAAAATTTAACAGAAAGATCTGCCTGACAAGGCCAGAATCGAATTTCTACACGTATTTCAACTAGAGCAATATACCTAAAAATAAAAGTGTGAGGGGAAAAAAAACCTCTTGAAACATGCAAAGAAAATGCAGGACAGGAAGTTATGTCATCCATATGCCTCATAAATAGATCAGCAAATCTGTCTGTGTCATTAGATGACTTGAGGGACACAACAAGTACTATTTTGCTAAATAGCATTGTTTTTTCAAAAAAAAAAAAAAAGCAAGGAGCTTAATATGAGGAAAAGAAGAATAATATTAAAAAAATATATAAAACACCTGTAGAACCTGAGCTGAAAATATTTGGTGTATCAGGCCATGCAAAGCAGGGGAAAGGAGAGGGGAGTGTGGAATAATATCACTGGGTTGTCTCATTAAGACAAACAGGCTTAGATTTAATTCCCAGATAGGGGTTCAGAAAGCTGAAAAAGAAACATAAGGATTTATTGACCGAAAACTGGGACAATGAATTCTACAGTTATGACAACAGCTTGAAATACAAGTGTGTTGGTTGCTGTAGGCCTGAATGCTAAGAATATCGTGCACTCTTTCTCCAAATTTTAGTGGAAGGGAATGTATACATACATATAGGTTAACCCCATTAGTATCTCAAAGAAGTTTTTTATTGGGCACTATGTAAAGCTTCTATCTTTTGTTTGGATGAAAATTAAAGATAATGTTTAGTTTAGCTTTAAAAACTTAAGCTAAAAACTTGACTCTAAAAATCAATTGCTTTCAATTTGTGAAAATAGAAAAAAGATGAAACATTTCTCCTCTCAGTTTTCACTGAAATGCAATGCACATTTTGGCACTGGCACTTTGGCTGAGATTCTCAGGTCTAGCTTAATAATCCCCTGGCAATGGAAAAGGATTTTTTTTTAAAGCAGGATCTCCAGGGATTTTTTATTTTCAACTCTCTTCCCCAAATGCCAGAATCCCAGTTTTACAAACCTTGGTGTATTTTTTTTCTGAACTCCTAATGTCACCGGGATATAATAATCTTAAAATATTGTCAGTATCTCAGGCTCTCAAAGCCCAAGCCAGGTATTCATGGTCTGTATGACATCTATTTAACATTTAGGAAAACATGCTTGGATTTCCCCTTGCAAATAAATATTTTATGACTATGTAATCTAATTTTAAAACCCTTCATCATCCAATGAACAGTTGTACCAACAAACCAGATTGTATACTCTGAAACCACAGTTTACAATAAGAAATTCTATTCTGTTGATCCTACTTGTGAGAATTCTGTGGGAATAGAACAAGGATGGATAGGCAAGATCAAATTTCTTACCCTTGGGAAGAAAAGGTTTATCAAGTAGCAAGAGGATCTCCGCAGAGAATATTGTTTTCAGGCCACAGGACACTTGCAAAGCCTCCCTGACTAGGAGGAACTATGTACTAAGTCAAAGCTTTCTGTTTCCTTCTTTATCAGCAAAAGTAAATCTATATTGATGCACTTGCATTACTGAAAAGTCATACATCATACATTCATTGATTTACTTTACTAAGTTCTTACTTTCTGCCATCTCGCTGGTTAAAAATATATGTTAATGCAAATGTTCTCACAGCATGATTAGAAAAAAAATGCTAGAATGATATGCATATTTGTAACCTTACAACATGTGGGAGAGTCCTGAAGTTCTATGGCACAAAAGCGCAGCGCTCTCTCATTTATTTCTTATGCACATGTATTTTTTTTTCTTTGCAGTTCATACTTCATAACTTTCTCTTTGAATGTTGCATCGTTTTCTAAATGTATTTCCTGCTCATTTTTAAGTTGAATTATTATTGCAGTTCTAAGCTGAATTCTAATTACAGCTGAAGTTCTAATGTGCTCCTTTTTCGGTGAAGGTGTCCTTGGCAGAACATCTGGAAGCTGACCTTGAAGCAGCTGAAGCCTAATGTGCAGCATGTTGGAGAAAGTGGGGAGGAAAGTGGATACTGAGTTTTGGGCTGTGAAAAGTGACCTTACGAGATCCTAATTTATCATCAATCTGTTCCAGATAACGGTTGCCAAAACTTCTAAATCCTGCAATAAATTTTTGAATTTTCCTGAGGCAGAAAGGCCAACTGGAATTTAGCAATGTGAGGGTGGGGGCTGAAGGCAAAAAGCCCCCTGTTTTCTGGGAAGCCCTATGGAAGAGCTACTGGGAGGGGAGTGGGGTGAGATTCTGTTTTTTCAGAGCATCTGAGGGAAGAAATAGTTCTGTAGAGAACTTGGGCTCTTGCTAATGCAAGAAATTAGAACCCCTGGGGTTTTAGTGCTGTCTCTGCAGCAGATGTGCATAATAATCTTAAAATAGATTATTTAATTTCTCCATGCATCAAACTCCCTTTCAGTAAAACAAGGGAAATAATATCAGCTTACATAGACATGCTATGACCTTTCTTTATATTTGTGTGGAAAAAGTACTTCACAATCTCTAGAAGAAAAATGTGACAGAAGTATCTAGTATTAATAACAGTGCCGAAAAATGCAGAAAGCAGCTAGAGCCTTGGTTTTGATGTCCTCTTTTCTTTTCCTTTCTGAAATATGACTCAGTAAAAATGTTCCTATCAGTGTGATTATATGACCCAATTTGGAAGAAATATGGTTATGGTTTTTCAAAGTTATATTTTTTTTTCAATGAAGGATTTATAGGATCATCTTGAGAGGGAAAAGAAAAGTTTACAAAATCCTAGTCTTCATATTTCTGTTCCTGAACCAACTTTATCTGGCTTATGCTCCTAGAAGGTCATAATTACCTGGTTGTGTATAACAAGCTCAAATTAATTCTCATCCACAGCCGTTTCCAGCGATGGGCACCAGTGGAGTAATGTTGAATCAGCCAGATCTGGAGAGACCAAAGCTGCTTTCAGCGTCATTAAAGAACGTGTGAACAGAATTAATAATCATGCTTGAAAAGGTTTTATTTTTTCTGTATTAACTGGTAAGCTGCCTTAAGAAAAGAACTAGTGAGATCTGCTTGTAAGAACTGTCAGAATATAAAGTAACTTTTATATTTTTTTGTTTTTGTTCTGAATGCATTTGGTGTTTCTAAAAAAATAAATAATAAAAGAATCTGCATTCTGTAATGCCTTGGTTTATTGTGCTAGGTATTCCCACATACATCGTGATGATGCTGTAGGGAGGCTATACGGTTGGATTCACAGTGTAACTAGTTCACTCTATAATTATAACACTGATTTGAGAAAATGCCTGGGTTTTGATGAGGGCATGGATACTTTCTGCTCTGAGAAAAAGCATCTGTGATGAGTAACTCTAGAGGCATTTCCAGGGGAAACTAAAGCATCAGGATAGAAGATTGTTCTGAAAAACACTTCAGCTCCTTGTAAGTTACACACATCTTCATGGGTCATGGAGATGCAGTCACTTCTCCTGGTGACCTAGCAATGCATTTCTAGCTATTTTTTGAGGTAATTTCGAGGAATTCCCTTGGGCTCAGTAGGACTGTCTTGTACAGAATACTTGAAATTTCTGATACACTTCAAAGAAGTTATATTTTGCCATTTCTGTACAGAAGTAGTAATTCCAGCACTGGAAAAGTAGAATCATTAAATAAGAATCAGTCATCATAGTTGCAATGATGAAGATGAAAACTGCACGTGCTTGACCTAGTCTATGGCAAGTGAAAATTATGTAATAAATTAAACTGCTATGACCCAAGCTTCCTCTTGAAACTTACTAAAAAATTCCTGTTGATTTCAGTAATATTTACCTGGAATTTGCTTGGTAAGAGTTGGTCATGCATTTTGCTTTCAGTTATGTGCCTTATGGCAAAATCGGAGACTCAGAAAGCTGAATTTGTTGAAAAGGCATCATCAACTTCAAATTTTAAGTTTACCTTTGTACCTTTTTGCTAAGATAACACAGCACTGAAAATAAAAATTGCTGCAATACCTGCAAACTGATGCAATTATACTAAAATAGCAAAATTGCCACTTAGCATAACTTGGTTTGTTGAATTCACACACTCTGTCAGTATAAATACACTTACATAATACATGCAATAACTATTCCACTCTTTCAAAAAAGTGTGGAAAATGGTTTCATATTGTAGCCGCACTCGAGAATCTTTTGGTCAGCTTTGGGATTTTGGGAACCACAGAGTTATTTTCCCTCTTCCTCTTGATGTATGAAATACTCAGACAAGCAACATAATGACTAATAGCCTGTGCTATGGAAAGAATGAAAATGAGAATTCAGGAACTTGCCAAATGTAGAATAAACAAACTGATATAATAATTTCCTTCTGTCTATTATGGTGATTTTTAGTATGAGTGTCAACATCAGTAAAGAGCGAAATGCTCAGACAAAAAGCATTTCCAAACTGGTAACATCTCTTAAAATGTCATATTCGAAGAAAACTTATTTTGCTGAAAAGTCAAAGACCACAACATCCCTCTCCCTTGGAAATGGTACCATCTTCCCTTCTACAAGCTATTTGTTCCTTCCATTAAAATTTAAGCAATGGAAGTGACAGAAAATTGTGATTCCAAGAGCACACTCGGTGTTCATCCCAGAACCATGGGGGATTGGCAGCTCTGTAAAGAAGGGGATAGCTGGCCCAACTATCCATCAAAGAAATGAATGGTAAGTCATTTGGAATTTCTCCCAACATTATTCAGTTTTCTGTAGAAATTAATTCTGTGGTGTGTAGGAGAGATTTCCCAAAGGTTAATAATGGTGTCATTTTATATTTTGTACAGAATACTGAGAGCTAGAAAACCATACTCCAGACTAATTACATGCAAAATAGTTTAGAAATAGTCATCTTGAATTATAGACATACAAAAATGAAATGTACCTGAAGGCTTCTTTTATTTGATGCTTTCATTCAAGTATGAGAATTCTGTTTAATGTAACTAGACATTACTAAAGGTACTGCTTTTGCTGTTGTTGTTGTTTTCCTCTCTTTTTAACTAAGTTAAGAATTAAAAGTCCTAGACTGGACTTGGTGATGACTCCGTTCCCCGGTATTTGGAGCCTGGTTCTTTGCTGTAGAGGGACCTCTCTTCTCAAGAAGAATGGAGAGGTCACTCTTTTATTATTGAGGTGTTGGGAGATGGGGAGCTACTGTTTTCTGTCAGAGTGGACTGAAACTTGCCCACAATACAGGACACTTGGGTTTCATTTCTTTCTGGACCAGATGAGTCTAAATCTACGTCTCTGACCTGCCAGGCCCATGCCTCGAGCGTGCTGTTGGGAGCTGTTCTTGGTGGAAGCATCTCCACCGCTGCTCATGTTCTGCCCCTGCCTCAGAAGGATTCAGGATTTCCTGTGCCAGAAAAAGAGCAGAAAATTCAGACGTGAGCCGTCCTCTCTGATCAGTATCTGAATATCATCCAGAAAGTGTTCCTTATAAAAAGATAAAAACAGCACTTAGATCAACGACTAAAAAGCACTATTTATTTTCTGAGGATTATATACTGTCTATGTACTAAGTGGTTCCCATTAGTACAGCTTCAGGACCTTTCTGTATTATTCTAGTGGTTTGGCAGTCCATTGAAATGCAAAAGAATGATGCAAATCCTTGCAAACTATGAGAAAGAGCCTGCTAACTACAGAGCAGGATGGACAGGCTTGGCAAGAGAAAACTGAAATGTCATATGTGCCTCCGTGATCCCACATACAGCTGATAAGTCACATTTTTTTTCCTATTGAACTTGGCACTCATCACTTATTTTCATGCTTGCTACTTAACAGCCCCTTTGCACCATCCTCCATGCTCACCCTCTTGCTTTCTTCCATGCTGCTGCTTTGTTTTAAATGCCCCTGCATCTTTTCTTTCTTTCAAAACCTTTCCTGAGAAAAATCCTTCAATATTTATATGCACAGCAACATGCCAAGTCAGAAGCATTTCCTTGTATTCATTAAAATATCCTGACTTTCTTTTTCACTTCTAGATAATGTATAGTTTTTCACCTTGTGTTTTAATTAGCTCAAGTACTTTAAGCCCAGTTATTTATAGCCATGAGAGTGGATTTTTTTTTTCGGGGTGAATTTATTTAAGACAGAGAAAGGATTGCTATAAAGTGTCTGTGATGTCCCTTAAAGAGTAGAGTTCCGACCTGACACTATTGGTTGCAAAGAGTTACAACTGGTGCAGTGGGACAGCGTTTCTACACTTCATTTCAGAGAAGCCCTGTTGGTGGGGGAAAAAAAATAACACAGGAGTTGCAGCTCACGAGGTACTTATGGCCTTTCTTCCTAAGCTGACTTAAGAAGTTGCTTCTCATTCCTGTCCCCTGTGCTGCAGTCCATCTTTTGCCACAACAGCATGACTGGTTAGGTGCTGTAAACCCGATCACTGAAATGATCCGTATTAAAAAGAACCCTTTAAAGCCCCCAAGCCAATAATGCTACACAATACTTTAAGAGCCTAAAGCCTTTATCAGTTAAACTGACCTCCTGGAATTGTGAATGAGAAGATGGACCTTATCCCTATCCTAAAACTCACTGATCATGGGTTCTTGCAGGTCATCTATATGTGAATTACCTCATCTAGTGCTCTGATGCATTGTATATCCAAATTGCAATGTTCTCCTTCTTGGAAATGTGTGCTGTATACAAATTTTCATATGCTCATTGTTCACCAATGAATAAATAGCCTATTCTCTCGCAGATTCTTAGGCAAATTTGCCCTGTGCACTCAGGAGCTCTGGCCATCTCTAATCAGAAACAACCCTACTGCTTACCCTTTCATAACTCCAAACCTTTGAAGAGCAACATAAATGTTAATTAATTAACTCTCACCTCACTCCTCTGATGTAAATAACAGTATCATTTTCCCTTTCTGTTTAAATGAGAATGTTAAAACAGAAATGGAGTGACTTGCCTAAGGTTATGCAGAAAATTAGTGGTAGAAGAAAGATTAGCATCCAGGAATTCTTAGGGCACTTAGGGCTTGTCTCCTGAGGAAAGCTCACTGACACAACTCCTGTGCATTGTTTGTCCCACAATGGCTATTCCAGGAGAGGCCCATGTGCAAGCATGCTATCAAAAGACAGAAAAGTGCTTTTATTCTGGTGCTAATTATGTACTATCGAGGCAAGGTAGTTATTTTGGAATAAAAACCCTCTTGGTCACAGTAAATGCCCACTCAGTAGGCTGTCCTCGTCTAGTTGTTCTCACAAATCTTGTGCAGGTGAGATGTAAACTCTGAACTCTCCTCAAAAAGAGCAACACAACCCCAAACCTAGTTGCTTGTTACTTAATTGTTACGTTTATGCTTCCGCACAAGGCAAAGAAGCGAGTCCTGGACGCACTGAGGCCTGTGAGGGCTCATGACGCTCCTGAGCGTCGCTCCTCTCCTCGCTGCGCTCCAGACCCCGGGCAGAGGCAGAAGCGGGTGACAAGCCCCGCGCGCCGGCAGCGCCAGCGGGACCCTGTGCACTGCTGGATCTGGGCCTCTCGGACCCGGGATTCAGGGAGGGATTTCCAGGGCTGATCTGTAGGGCAGCCGCGGGTGCGGGCCCCCGCGAGGCCCTGTGCGTGGGTGCTCCTTCGTGACCCCGTGGAGATCTCCCTTATCGTATCATCGTCAGACGTGTGTGAGCAATGATTACAGCAGCGGCCTGGGAGCTCACCTGCCACTGAGCCTCGTGAGGAGGCTGGCAGGCCATGGCTTCACTATCTCGGTTGATTTCAGCACAGCTCTTCTAACGAAGACAAATTCTGTAGTTGTGCAGCAGGCTTCCTGACGCCCTAATCACTTCCCACAGTGTCATATTTGTATGCACGAGGGCTAAAAGCCTGTGAGGCCTGGGACTGAAGTAGCCACTTAGAATTTTTTTTCTCTTCATTTATGTAAAACGTGTTGAGCTCTTCAGATGGATGATATCAGTGTATTTTGATACCTAAAGAGTTCCCGTTACTTTTTCTAGATTGCTAATTCTCATTTTTTGGTTTCTTTATCCATCTAGAACACTCCTGCTGCTTCACCATATGAGATAGGAGTGTTTCTGCCACCCCCGCAGCACCTGCTGGAGCCATGACCTCCAGCTGGAGACCCACGAGATGCTCATTACTCCCTGGAAATCCATGCAGGAATCTTTAGAGTATTTAACACAACAGTGCTTAGACATGAGTGATAATGATCCCTCCAGAAGATCCTTCTCGCAGGTCAGCTGGATGCCTACGTGAGCCTCGCTGCTGGCTCTCGGCTGCCCAGACGTTCCTGGAAAGCAGACGCGGGTGAAGCTAGCAGCTGCTCCGTCGCTCCGGCCATGGCCGCGCCGCCCGCTGCTGGAGCGCGGCCAGCACGGAGCCGAGCGGAGCCGCGCACGCAGTGCCCTCGTCCTGGCGGCGGTGCCGCGGGGTCAGGCTCACTGGTTGCTCGTGTTCCCTCAAGGCAAGGATGACCCAGGAAGGCCACCTACAGCTGATGACCCTCAAAACTTTGGCCTGTGAAAGGGGAGTTGCTTTCTTACAAAAAAAAAAAAAGGGAGGTGACGCTGACGAATGTTGATTTTTTTTCCTTCTCCACACTCCCACCTATGTCATTAACTCGCTATCTGAGCCCTCTCCCTCTCTGCAGATTACCCAACACAGTTTCATCCTCCTGGCAGCGAGCAGCTTGACGTAATGCGCTGCGCGCAGCGCGGGGAGGCTTCGCCTCGCGGCGCAGCCCTGCTCCGCGCCTGCCTGGGGCGGCTGCAACGTGATGTAATGCGCACAAGAGAAGTGTGTGTGTGTGGGACGCGGCGGGTGGAAAGAAAAGCCTGAGGTCTCAAAGCAGTCCTTGCTGCTGGGGGACCCTGGTGACCTTGAGAGGTGCCATCGAGCGCTGCGGGGCAAACGGGTGGCTTGGAGGAGCCGGGCGCTCCAGCCCCAAGTGCGTGGGTGCGTGTGGCGGGGGACACCCGCCGCTGACCCGGGCACCTCGGGGCCTGCTGGGCACTCAGGGCGGCCCCGAGGAGGACGAGGACGAGGACGAGGAGGGGGAGGAAGGCGAGGAGCGCTTGCCCGTTGCTGTGGCGACGCGCGGGGGCCGCTCCCGCCCCCTCGCCGGGCGGGCGCCTCTCGCGAGAGCGGCGGCGGGCGGGGCGGGGCGGTGCGGCGCGGGCGGGCGCGGGTTGAGCTCATCCCGGCGCGGGCGGGCGGGGAGGCAGCAGCAGCAGCGGCGCCGCGCTCAGCCCGGCCGCGCCGTGTCGCGCCGCGCCGGCGGCCGCCGCAACTTTGTTGGTGAGTTGCGCCCCGCGCCCCCTTCTCCTCCGCGCCGTTCCCGGGGGCGGGCAGGGCAGGCGGCGCTTCCCGTGTGCGCGGAGGGGAGCTGCCCGGCGGGGACTTGCCGGGCGCGGGCACTCGGGTGAGTAACTGGCGCGCTGGAAGTTTCGCCTCCGCTCGCCGCTTTCGGCGCCCCGCGGGGGCCGGGGCTCGCTGCTCCCCGTGGGAAGGGGCAGCACGGGGGCAGCCCTCCCCAGGCGGGCTCGGGGGCTCTCCCCTCCCCGCTCCGCGCTCCTTTCCTCGTGCGTTGTTCAAAAGCGAAGGTAACGCGCGGGCCGGGAGCGGAGCGGCGAGAAACTCCCCCCGCCGGTGCGGGGCGAAGCGGCGAGGCGAAATGGGTGGGAATCGCTCAACTTCAATGAAGATCTCCTTGTGTAACCTTGGCTACAGCATCGGCGCCGCTCGGGTGCCACGGAGGACGCTGCTTTTTTTTCTTTTTCCTTTTTAAGCCCCCCCAAAATCTCTGTGTTCCTCTTCAGCAATATCGTTTATATACATATATATTTAAAAATTAGTGCATGCATTTAGTGAGTTAGCAGCGCTGCCTCGGCGAGCCCTTTACCGCCGGCTGGCCGGGGCGATGCAAATTCGCTTTGAGGGCGAAGGTGTCGGGTTTCATTAGCTTCCAGATCCCTATGGATGCACTAAGATTGGCACTCGCTTTGGAAAGCAGCCCTTTCATGGAGGTCCTTTTCTTCCCCTCCTTGATTGTGGGAATTAAGCATTGGCATCCTTGAAATTAAAGGCTTAGAGTGGTTTTACCCCTGGGAAAACAGCCCCCCTCGTCCCACGGCCGCTGCCCGTGGTCTGCGCCCGCCGGATAGTGTGTGCCCTCGTGGAAAGTCCGGGCGCTCCTTCCTTGGAAGGAGCCAGCCCTCATCTGCCTTTGGATGGGCTGGTGGGAGAGAAAGCTGGAAGGACCAAGGAAGAGTTTTATGGCAGCTGTAACACACTTGAAGTTGTGTTTCACTGTCGAGGCTTTTATGCCCGAGGCCGTCGGACGTCATGCCCATTAGTAGTCCAAAAACACTGGGAATTCAAGGATTTTCTTCTCCTGGAACTTAGGAAAACATGTTGCGCATTCTATGCAGGGGAAGCTTAAGAGCAACCTTTGAGATTGAAAGTTGTGTGTAAATCCTGCGCGAGATGGGCAGCCGGGAGCTCTTCCCTCTCGCAGGGCAGCCCTGCGGCCGCTCGACGAAGGGCCGTGCGCCCGGGTGCTCAGTGGTGCCCAACGTGCTGATAAGGCACTTAACTCTAGCCTAACTACTCGGGATGTGTTACGGGGCGCCCGGTTGTGGCTCGGAGAAGTTTCTAGATCATCGCCAGGTCACGGCAGAATGGCACAGCAGCTGTGACTTTCTTGCAAGATCGCAGAAAGTTGGGCGACTAAGATGTGCAGGTGGGGAGGAAGGCTCCAACGCAGAGCTGTGCGAGGCGGGAGCTGCCATGGGGAGCAGGAATTCAGCAGGAAATATCTAACTGAAACTTTTCCTGCAGTACAGTGTTTGATTGGCACTTCACTTCAGCATGTTTGGTGCCAGCGTCTGGGCATTTCCCCCCCGATATTTATTTCAAGTGTTTTGATGATGAAGATTTGTGATTAACTTTTGAGTAGCCGTTGTTCTAAAACCATCTCTGAACGTGGCTTCTCTTTTCAAGTTTTCAGAGTGCCTTTTTTTCTTTTTTTTGATTGCATTACAAATGTTCTGCTACTCTCTGCACCGCTTCTTGTCCGTGCGCAGCTTTTGTTGTCTCCTCAGTTTTGTAAATGCATCCCAAGGTTCATCCTTGCGCTTTCCATTTCATTTCAGAATTAATTCCACTGTTGTAAACACACTTTATTTCTAAGATGGGGATATTTTATGTTATTAAAGCAGTTAATGTAGGTTTTGTTCTCCTTTGAAAGCCTTTTGGTTACTTTAATTTTCAGTGAGATCACTTTCTTCCAGCAAAGGAAGATAATTTTGGAAATATGTTGGGGAAAATGAGCTGGGCGAGTCAGAAAAAAGGGTTGAGGCCCATCTGAATTTCCTTTCTCTTTGCTTTTTGCTTTGTCCTGAGGATGCCTATTGTAGACAAGAAAAAAGGCAGTTTTCTCCGTATCAGTAGTTTAATCCTTTCAGCGAGGAGACTGCTGCTAACTATTCAGTTCTTACTGCTACTGGCTAGAAATCCTGGGTACCCTACCGGGGTGAAGAAGCAGCTGTGTTTTCCCCTCATCAAGATTTTGGTCACACGAGATGGTTTCCCTAATGCTGACATTTTTCACAAACTCAAACTTATTCTCATTGAATCTACGTTTTTGCTACCTGCAGAACTGTTATGATCTGTTGTTTCCTTGACTTGCTTAGTTTCCCCCAGACTCCCTTTATTGCTCAGCAGCTCCTTAATTTAAATAGTAAAAGTTGAAAAAGTTTGTTTTCACTGTCTTTGAATATCTTTTTGCATTTTGCTTTGTCTACTTCCTTATCTCTCTTTAGATTGTTTTGTTTGCTTTCATAGGAGTGGGTTTTCTTGAGCTCGTAACATAAGATGGGGTATTTTTTTTTATATAGGTTGAACTGTTACTCTTTTAGCATTTCTTTTGCTGAAGTGAGTTTGCTTATATGTAATATGCAATTAATTTTTAGATTGTTTATGGGATTTTTTTTTCTCTTGGTCTTCTAAAGGATGGAAAACTCTGAAACGTGTTGGTTTATCTTTTTGTTAATAATTTGCAATAATAAGTGTAGTCAGTCGGTTTTATCAGTGAGTGTATGTTTATTCAAAAATCTGTTAGGTCTGACTTAACTGATCTGACATGTAAAAGCAATCATATGTTAAATATCTTTCTGCAAGTGAGTGCAAAAAGTGTTACAGTGCTCTGTATTTTTGTGTTTCCAGGGTGATAGGACTTCAGTGGCTTGATTTCAAGTGTACCTCTCCAAGTAGGAACTTTTAGATAGTCTAATCGTTAAATTTCACTGAGTACAGCTTAATGTTTGAATGAGGGCTATCAAGCTGAATGTTTTTAAAGTGGCTTTTTCTCGACTGTATAAAAGACGAGACAGACTCTGTTTAATGAAAAGACTATCAGTTTTCTCTGGGTTTGGACCCTTACCAGGTGAGGCTGAGTGGCAATAATGTGTTTTTGACTAATTCCTTGTGCTTTTTTATTATTTATTTATTTATTTTAATTTTCAAACAACTGGCAGTGCCAGACTATCACAGTCTCTGAGGTTTGGAAACCCTCTAGGGCATTGCAGAGATGCTTAAACTCATTGCTTTGCTGTGTATTTGAACAGGAGTTCACAGATAAAGTGGTCAGCTGTCTGTTTTCTAACTTGGGAAATTAAATATGAGGTGTTGCTCTTTCTTACATTTTTGAAAGGTGTGTTATTCGAATTCTAACGTGGATTCTACTATGTCTTTTGTGTGCAAAGTGAAACTAAGTATTTAGAAACTTTTATTTTCTTGATGGTAATATTCTTTGAAGAACAGTTCATGGAAATGGGGTTCTTCGTGGAAATTTTTCATAATCTCCTTAGCTGGTGAAGTGTGTGGTCGTGGACTGAGCATTCCTCAGTATGTCTACAAAGGCCCACAGCTGCAAGTGGCCCATGTCCTGCAAACCTGTGCTTGAGCAGTAGGATTGGAGTCAATCCTGGTCAGAACCCATCGTCTCTTTGTAGTGTTGCAGGTGCTGCAGTGCAAGTGTGATGTTTCACATCAAGATCTTTTCTTGTTCCGTGTACAGATCATGCGTGTCTGTTTGGAGGAGCAACCAAGTTTCTGAAAGATGTAGGGTTTTACTGAACCGCTCTGAATGGGGGTTGTTTAAGATGATGCTATGTGGAAGAGTTGCCACTGTGGATGGTGGTTAATGCTTAGGTCAGAGTCCTATGCACCAGGATTTTATTTTTTTTAATGTAAACACATTTTTGCCTTTGGGCTCAGAGTCTGTAGAATGGAAAGAATGTTTTCCTCAGATGGTTTTTTAAATATTAGTGTTTTTGAAGACTGTTTAATTTTTGGCTACCTGTTTCCCCCAGGTAAATAAATTAAAAAAAAAAAAAAAAAAACTACCACTAGCATATATAGGTTTGTTTTGAAATCAGATTGCTCTTTGATTCCTTATGGTTTGCCTTTGCTGCTCAGAAACACCTTGGTGATTTCAACTTTATTTATCTGCTTATTGGCTAACCTTTTGAGGTAACTTTTTCAAAAAAAACTTTTTGAAGTTTGTAGTGCCTCATTTTCCTCTTTTTTTTTTTTTTCCTTTTTGAGAGAAACTTACTGATATTGAATTTATAGATGGACTTGCATCTTAATCAAATAGTTTCCAGGTGAGCCTGGTATGTGTTTTGTCTCCCCCAATTGTTGTTGCTATAATGGATTTAAAAGAAATAAATCACCATCAGGGCTGCACCAAAGCACGGATTAGAAGTTGAGTGCAGCTTTAAAAAGTTGCTTTTTGATCATCATCTCTCCAGTCTTTTTGGAAGACATGGCTGCATTTGGTGGGCCAGGTTGGTGTCATTTCTGCTTTTGTAGCCTGGCCCTGCTCGCTGGCTGGGTCTCGAGCCACGGGGCACGGTGAAGGCACTTTAGGGCACCATCAGCTAAATCAATTGTGTTTTGACCTTTGAATTCAAATGACAGGCTTACCGTGTGCTGATGCAATGTGAAAGGGGATTAATACAGAACTCTTCCTTTTATAGCTGCAGATAAATATCTGTAAAGTAACTGCTGTGGTAGCAGAACTTCTTACACGCCAGCTGTTCGTGTCAGTAGCTCTGATAGATATCCTGGGCTTTTTTATTAGAGCCAATGCAAACGTTTCTCCCTAAGATTTAACAAGTACTTTTAAACATCTGTATATTGCTGATTTGACCAGAAGTTACATAGTCCTGAGAATATTTTTCTTACTCTTGGAACTTTGTAATGATAATTGAAATTGTATTTTCGTATAACCTGTTGTTGGCTTGTACTAAGTTCCTTGCCTTCATGAACGCTTGGAAAAACCTGTGTGTGTGCCTGTCGCTGTCCTCTGAAGCACTCAGTGCAGGTCTGTGACAACTTGTGTTTTAAGAGGGGTTGTTGTTTTATAGCTTGCTTTCTTTTTCAGAAAGTTAATCCAGGTCGACCTGGATTATCTGGGAGGCCTTGTCACTCAATCTCTGCACTGGCAAATTATTTGGCAAAGTAAATTTCTGGGTAAAGGTTTTGGTAGTCAAATCCCCAAATCTCCACGGCTAGAATTTCAGCAATGCTATTTCAGATGGGATTTAGTCTCCTACAGAGGATGTTCCCCCTCACAAATGTGATTTGTTGGTTTGGACCCTTATGACCATTGAGAACTAGATCATATCTGATGAGCTTCTAGGGGGGAAATTTCCAGTTTAGTTTCCTCCAGAAGAACTAGAGTTTATGCACACCCAAATTGCAACAAACTAAAATGTTTAGGAGAGTGCGTAAGCAATGGAGAGCTGCTCCAGAGATTGTGGTGTGTCCCTCCATCCCTGGAGACTTTTAAAATTTAACTGAGCAAGGCTCGGAGCAACTCGATTCGCTTGGAAGTTTGCCCAGCGAGGAGCAGGAGATTGGACTCCCATCCAGCCACTTGCTCTGCACTCACTTGGAGACTCTGGGCAATGCATTAGGTGACAGTAGCCGGGGGATTTCTCTAAGTGCGGTGCTCTTCAAAATGTTGATGCAGATTAAACTGTCTTTTGAAACATCAGAATGTGCCGGTGGCAGAATTTTTGTGGCGGATTTGAAATGGTGTCTCCTTTGGTTTGCAGTACCAGCAGTGTCAGGTTATTGCAGTTCCCTAATTTTGGCTATCAGATTGCAAACCTGTAACAGGAAACCTGATTTCCTTTATCTGTGAGTGCTCAAAGGGAGGAAGCTTATTTTTTTTCTGTGAAAGGCCAGTGTAAGAGGAAACATGCACATCTTGGACTCTTTTTTTTTTTTTTTTTGAACAGGGCCACAGCATAAATCGTAAGTTTGCTCTTGCTGAAGAAATTGCTTGGGGCAGAAGTCAGACTTTTTTTCAGTGCTGAAATGGGACCTGACTTTTTCTGTGCTTTAGAAGTGGGCAATTGGTGGGCAGTGAGACTTTAACTGAAGGTTTAACAAACACGTGTTACTGCTGCACAAAACCCTTGCAGCTTTTATCTCTGATCCAGCTGAAAATCTTTTTATTTTCTTTTTCTAGACAAGTCTTCTCACCTTCTGAATTCCCAGTCCGGTTTATTTAATGTTCTAAAAATGAATGTTCTGCCCGGTTAAGCAGGAAGCACTGCCGTTTTTTTTCCTGTATGCCATAGTCTTTAACAACCAGTATTTTAATTGAAATATTTGGTGCTCTTTTGGAGGTATCATTATTTGTGCTTAATAGAAGGTGATACTAGACCCTACCAAATAAAGCTGAAGAGGATCTTCCCCGCTTCTGCTGGAGGCGGTCAGGGTTTGGAACGCTGTGTGTTGGTTTTGTGCAAATTGGGAAGGCCAAAAGGGCATTTTGTACTTTCACCCATGCTGGATGGCTGCGTGACTGTGCAAGGGAAAGTCATATTTTAACCTTCTCATACCTTGAAAATAAACTTTTTATCTTTATGAATGACATGACCCTGGCAATGATTATTTTCTTTGCAAATGTATTTAACGGCTTGTTGCATGAATCATGATAAAATAGTTCAGTAGACACTACTGTATTGATTATACGGGAGCCTGAATAAAGACTGAAACCTGATGCTTTCCCTTAGCTTTTGCTAAAGCAAACATTTAGAAGCGAGAAAAGCAAGGAGCTACGTATGCAAAAGCTATTTAGTTTGTCCTTACCCTGGGTGCTTTTCTCATTACTCTTCCCCTGCCCTTCCTTTGCAGTCGCTGAAGAGGGCCGTGCTGACAGGAAGGCAGGTTTTAAATGTCCCCCTTGGATTTCTGCTTTGTCTTGCGCGGCTGCCAGCGACCTGTACTTGACATAACTCTGGAAATTCCTGTGGCGTCCTGAGTCCAGTGTTGTTTACTGCCGTGCCATTCAGAAAGGCTGCAGGAGGACCAGAAGAACCCTTGCTGGATTGTTGGAGTGCCTCTTGTCAATACCCACAGGAGAAAAATGCAAACATAGTCTTAAAACACGCTCTTGCTTCCAAAACAAATGTGTTTGTTTTTTTTTTTTTCCTGTTTTTATTATTTTCTGTTTTCCAGCTAGACTAAGCCATAAGACCTGCAGAGCTGCATTTTTATTATGCACTAAAATTGTCAGGACTTTGTTTTAATTTTGGACTATTGTAGTTTACTTCAAGCCAGAAAAAAAAAATAAAGTTAATGAATATGCTAGACAAATTTAGAAAACAAAAAAGAGGTTACTCTGTCCTGAAGCGGCGCTGTGAAAGATTTGGGAAAGAACATTCAACAGTGCTGTGGATTCCAATTTCTACCTGTATGTGTATTGTTGATACAGTAATGATTTTCAAATCTGTTGTTAATTTAAAGCATGTTTTCAGTAAAACAAAGGTATGATAATAAATAGTAATTAAGTATTATGAGGGATGCTCATCAGTTGTATTTTAGCAGAAGTTTTGGCCATTATTGGGTGCTTGCTGGCATTGTTAAATCTCAGCTTTTTGTGTGTGAGTCAGTGCTCACCTGCCTGAGCAGCTGAACTGGGGTGTTCCATCCGTGCATAGCTGAGGTATCGTTTTGTTCTTGAGTCTTAAATAGAGTCACTTGCCTCAAACTGCCAACGACTTCATGCCTGCCAAAGGCAGGAGTGCAAATGCTGCGAATGTGCTCTTTAAGTGATATAATACCAATCTTCTGGAAATTGGAAAATGCAGTCAATCCAGTTCAGAACAACATAACAGTGGTGCAGAGCCAACAGCATGAAAAAAAAAATAGTATGTAAGGTAAACTGTCCCCTTGTAGGTGTTCAGAGGTGGGAAAAAACGCCCAGAGTTAGACTATCTGCCCAAGCTGACTACCTGCTGGGGAGGGCAGCTTTCCTCAAATTTGGAGAATCTACGCTTTATTTAAACAGAAAACGCCAAATTATGTATTGCAATTGCTGTATAGGCCCAATTCTGTTACTGTCTAACTTTAGGTGAGAGGTTTCTTCATATTCCTGAGAGAGAATCAAGTGACAGGCAGGCCTCACAGATTGATAAAAGGAGAGAGATTACAGAGCTGTTGAAGGAATTTGTATTTTTAGATAAAATTCTCATTTCGTCTTTCAGTTATGCATAACAGGAAGATGCGATTAGGTTATCGAGGACAAACTTTAAAGAAAAAGTAGATGAAGCAGAAAGTTAATACACAAATTTAAAATTAAGTAGCACTTTGGTCTTTTTTTTCGTTTGAAATAGATTGGAGGGTAGCGGTAGAAACACTGGCACAATGATGCTGAGTTCATTACTTCTGACCAGCTTCTTATGTCTGAGGGCTGCTTTCTCCGGAATAGACTAGCTTCTCTGCAGGCCTTATCAGATACAGCTAAGACCTGGCTTTGTATTACAGCCATTTGCAACAGCAATGGGAGGTTTCCTGCAAAAACTGTTAGTAAACAAAGACAGGTATTGACTTGAACACAGCTTAAAGGTTTTAATTTGTTCTGGCTTGAAGCTTAGCTCGGAATTAGGGATGGAACTTTATTGCAAGTGCCAGGTAAGTGATAGTATTTTATTTTGCATGGTCCTTTGTACTTTTTACATGGAGAAGGAAAGAGGGTTTGTGGAGCAGTGCTGCACTATTTCAGTCACATTTTACAGGTGGCAGTAAAAAACTCATGGCTCTGCTACAGTGTGTGGGTGTTACATGCATATGCTTGCAACTAAAGTAGTTTAATGCTAGCTTTTAATAGTACTTTTGAAAATGAAGTAATTATGTATGCACTATAATGCAAAGTACCCTTAAATAGTGGTTGGTTTCTGTATTACACTGTTTTCTTGTTGTGGATAGAGGAGGTACAAAAACCTCTCCATGTTAAAGATTCAAAGCATTCTGACTGGGTGGGAAAATCTCTCTCTTTTTTTTTTTTTTTTTTTTTTTTTGCATTAGTGCTGAGTGACTGTTCGTTTGGCACTGTTTCTGGCTTAAGACTGGCAATAGCAGTGGATATCTTGTCGTAGCCCTTCTTTGGCATCACCTTTGAGCTTTTGAAACGTATGAAAGCCTCAGCAGGGCTAGTAATTTGAGTACTGTACCCTGGGTCATCAAGGCAATATGTTGCTTGAACACTGTTTCTGTGTTCAGGACTTGGAACCAGCTCATTAGAAAACCACTGCTACCTTCAGTTGGTCACCATGTGAATTAGTCCTGAATGTCATTGCGATGAGTGTATGCAGTGGTGGTAAAACTTCTTGTGAAGCTGTGTTGTTGTCATATGTTCGTGAATAGTTGCACTGAAAAGTTGCTGTCTTGCCCTGAAGAATTGCCGAGTGCTGAAACTCGCCCTTGAGCTGTAGCTCCCCTCGAGGACGGATCATCTGACCTGTCACCCTCTGCTGTGGGAGCGCTCTAGGTAGTCAGAGATCTAGCTGCAGGCAGGAGAGACTCTTTTTGCAGCACTATATGGCTCAAGAGTGCTCTCTTCTCAGACTCTTTTCTCGTCATGTGGTTGAAGAGTGTTTGTCCCAATCTCATGATTCTGTGCGAAGAGGGAAACTCTGCTCTGCCTGTTGATGGGAGCTAGCGGGGCTGTCGTACGGGGGCCTCGCGTTCCTTCGCCGCGTTTGCCCACGCTCCTCCTGCTCCCTGCGAGCAGTCCCCAGCCCCGTGGGCCCTGCCGCGCTGTGCCCAGCGCTGTCTGAGGCCTTCTCAGCAAGCCCGGGGCAAAACCCGGCCAGGGAACTTGCGGGTGGCTTAGCAGCACGGGCAGGAGCAGCTTGGCGCTCCGACCGGCGCGCTGGCCTTGCTGTACCGGCTGCCACAGCTGTAGCTCCGTGCGTCTGCGTGGCCAACGGCAGCGCCAGGGCGGGTTTGCGGCCTGTGCCCGGCTACGTTTACGGGCAGCAGCGCAGCCTCGTGCGGGAGCTGGGGATCCCTCCTGCCCGGGAGCAGCGCGGAGCCGGGGTGGCCGTGGCGCCTCTGGGTCTGGTGTCCGCCCGGCAGCTTCAGCGCGGAGGTCGGGAGATGAGCGGTGACAGCGTAGTAGGTGCTGTGCTCCGAATTAGAGTAATAGTGGAATAAATTGCTTTGGGTGTTGGTCGCCTGCCTCGCTTGCTTGTGCATCTGGAGCCGTAGCAATAAAATAAGAGATAGCGTCTGTAAAATTGCAAGAACGAAATGGACTACACACAAAATGAGTTAACAAAATGCTTACTTATAAGTTGTTGTCAATTCTAAGGCCATCAGAAATATGGGTTAAAGTATCACATCAAGTCTGCGTTAATATCCTTGGGAAGGATTTTATTTAAAAGCTGCATGTGAAGTACTGCCTGTCTGCACTGGAATTGCAGCCCGTTCTCCAGTCTCTCTGCAGACAGTTTCTCTTTCTAGAGCTGGTGAATGGGCCTCACATGGTGCTTGCTACAGCACTCTTCCAGTTTTTAGTTTTAGCCTAGTCCTAACGGCTGCATGGATGATGTTCTTTAGCTTAAAGCGAAGCCTGGCTACATCTGTACCTCATCTGTTTGATACTTAGCCAAGGGATGCAGGGGCTGCGTGTGCTGTGTGGGTTAAGTGGTGGGGGAGGTCTCTCTGGCTTGAGGTCCATCAGCAGAGGGAATGAAAAAGGAGCCTTCCTGACTTGGAGAAGATGTTGCATCTCATGTACTTGTAATGCTTTTGAATATTGCAGAATAAGGCCGCGAGTAAATCGGGAACATCAATGCCATCATCGTCATCCGGTTCTGTCATAAAGTCGGCACCTTTGTCAGCCGCTCAGCATGAATCAGCAGGCAGCGTTGGACTGCAGCGCATAACACTTTCCTCTACTCTGTAAAGGAAGAGAGAAGAATAGCACAGAGCTGTGATCAGTTGGGGGGCAGAGGATGCAGTAACGCAGCCAAACCTTTGTTCGTAGCACAAAGCCAAACTGCTGCGGTTCAGTGATACTACGAGTAGGGCCTCAGGACTTCCAATGCGTGGTAAAAAAAAGTGTAGTAAAGTGTAGTGGCAACATCATGCAAAATACAGAGATTTTCTAGCAATGACTGTGAAACCATGATTTCAGTCAAAAATGGTTTTCAGACAACTTGACAGGCACTCGAGCAAGTTTACTCTTTAGTTTTATTCATAGGTTGTAAATAACTTGAAGTACTATTTGCTTTTGTTCAGCACTTGCATGATTAAAAGGGTATTTGGCATGTGTTTTGCAACCACTGTTGTCTGTAGCTATGGAAGTATGCTTTTTAGATGTGGTAAGCACTAATCTTCATTATATTTATCTTTGTTTATGCTCATTCTTAATGCTGTGCCAAAAACAATGTCTAATTCTCTAAAGGAAAAAATAGTTCATCTCTAGTGAAGTAGATTTTTCTTGAATTCTCTTCAAGCTTTTTTGATAGAGACTTTGTTTTGTATATAAATTATTTTAATTGCAACATAAAGAATGTGCTTTTTTTTCATCTGTCTTAGTAGACATGGCTTGGAAATTGCATATGTAAGCAAGTTCAGGAGGAGATTCAAAGTTCCCAATAAATGAATTCCCAATTTACCATAAGCTACTATTTATGTTTCCAGACATGAATTGGTCTTATCTCTTAAGTTTTTTTGATCTTTCATTAAAAATTTGGGAAAAAGGAGAAATGTTGGGTTTTTTTTAGGCTTGTGACAAAGCTTTTTAATTCCATGAAAAATTTGGAGATAGGAACCATTGGCATCTCCTACTTGGCTGAAAACTAAGTAGTGTCCTGGATTTTACTATATTAAAAGATGCTTGGTGGGGAGTTCTGCTGTTGCAGTGGTGGAAAGCTTCTAACAAAATGCTTGGGAAAGATATGGCTTCAGATGCAGGCTGCTTTTTTATTTTCAGCAGTTTACAAGAATATTTTCATAGGAATGCTATGTATTTTATATATATATATATATATATATATATATATATATATATATATATAGAAAAGTAATATTTTGAGTTTTTTTTGTTTCTTTTAGTGTCCATCCATCCTTCCTCGTACAGTGTTTTAAAGAGGAGTGTCCTCTGTTTACATTTCCTACAAGCTGAGGAGTCTCTCCGTGGCCTGGTTATGGGGTTTCACTACTTTCGTCTGTGTTTATGGTATGCTAGTGCCTAGAGCCATGATGCAAAACCCACACAATACGGTGCACGTATAGCTCGGGTTCTGCGCACGGGTGTGGATGGAGAGACTCTCACATCTCATGGAGCTCACTCTTGCTGACTGTGCACGTTCAGCTGAATCTTGGAGCTTGCCTAGTCCAACCTCCCTGCTCCAAACGGGGTCATCTGCAGCACGTTTACTCGGGACCTTGTCCAATCAGGTAGGATGGAGATTCCACAAGTGCTGTGGCAACCTGTTCCAGTGTTCAACCATCCTTTCAGAGTTACTTCCTTATGCTTAAGCTGATTCTTATCTTTTTAAGCTGGTTTCTGATGTTTAACATGTTGCAGTTGTAAGTTCTTCTGAACACTGCCTTAAGCACTGTGCCTTTTGAGTCGGAGAAAAAGATTTCTGAGGATGCTATGCAGGAATTGTCTTTCACTGATTGATTTTTCTTTGTTTCTCATGAGCTGCATAGCAACTGAAAGTTAGAGCTGCTCACTGGATATCTTCGTTAGATAGTTAAACAGAACAACAGATTTACTTTTTGATCTACTTACCTGATAGCGCACTTTGCCTAATGCCTTGTGCTTTGTGAGAAGCTTCTAAAGACCGTCACATCCCTGTGACCTTCCTGTGTGTAGAAGCAGGTGACATAGCCTCTCTGCAGGTGCACAGAGAAAGGGCCTCCCTGCGGCCAAATATTTGGCTATCAGTATTTGACTACCTCCAATGAGGAAAATTTTATCCTAACATGTAATTGCTTGTGGGAATTGCATGTCCTTGTGGGAACTTCTGTTGTCTTTCTTTTCAGAGGTGTTTAATGACAGGATGAGTTTAGTTGCTGCCGTGACTTCCCTTGAGGTAGGTGTAGACAGCTCTACGAGTCCCCCTTCCCTCCTCAAGCCTTCCCTGGATAACGGGGCCCTTCCCTTCAGCTGGGAGAGGCAGAGCACTGACTAGCACTGCAAGGCAAATACTGCACATCACTCTGTCTTCCCTGTGGTTGGTGTTGATGTATTTTATTCCAAGATGTGAGACACCTTTAGTTACTCTTTTAAACATATGGCTTGCTTACATTGCCTAGCATAGAATAGGTTTTCTAATTTGCAATCAGGTTTGAGCTTCAGGCTGGTGGCATGAAACCAGTATTTTCACGAGAGAGATGTAATCCATATATTTCTCTGCTCTTTGAAGTTTTTTCTTCAGGATTGCAGTGGGGAGTCAATAGTACCTCATTTTAGTTATTTTGCCTATTTTTTCCTTGCGTGACATGGTAAGTTGGTGTATATTGTATTCCTTGAACATAACCATCAAACAAACCATTGTGGTTGTCCGAGTTTCAGTGGGAAAAATGAATTTTCTGCCCGCTTTATTCCTAGTATTAACTTCCAATGTATAAATTACCATTTGTTTGATGTGCCTGCAAGGATGCAGTTCATATTTTAGTGTGTAGTAGTTAAAATCAATAAAGCTTATGGCAGAATAAATGTCTATGTAAGAAATGTGGAAGCGGCTCTGCTCGGAGGTAGTGAGTAGGGGAAGGAGGTGAGGGGAGAGGAGACCACGAATAAATCTCTGTCCAGGGTGACCTAAATCCTTGCATTTGGTAACGCTTCCAGTTACAGGACTCTGATTTTTGTCAGAGCCCAACTTCAGCTAAGCCTTGTCAGGGCTCAGGGCTCAGTTGTGGTTTTGGCAGCGGTGCCACTTGTCCCGAGGGCTTCATTTGCAAGAGACCCTGTAGGATTTCAGGACACGAGGACAACTGGGCTTGCAGCTTTTACTTGTCACGGCAGCCTTGTCTTTAACCTCCCAAGGAAGGATTTATCTGGGGTAACTGCATCTAATTGAGCCTCTCTTGCCTACCTTTTCTGTTAGACTGATGCAGGGTCATCATTGATGGGTGAAGAAATATAAACTGTGCATATTGGAATGATTCTATGCTAAATAGATTATTATTTTTATCTTTAAATCTGCCATGAAACTAAGTGGGACATAACACGAAGCTTCAACCTCACTTTCCTGTCTGCTGCAGCTTATTTTTTCTAGCATGCGGAAGGAAGTTTTTTTTTTTTGGTCACCTGTACAGGATAAACCTATTTTTGTAATGGACCTGCAACTTGCTTTCTGCAGTTACAAATTACTTGTACAAGCTTTTGCTGAGTGCTAATTTCTAAGCTAATGATCTGTCTTCTGAAGCAACTTGTTTGTAAGTAGTCTATGTTAATACTTCAGTCAAAGTTGCATTTGAGCAGTTTTTCTTTAAACTGTCCAAGTAGTAGATATCTCCTTTTCTCTTTCTTCCTTCCAGTTCATTCTTAAGCCAGCTTCACGTTAACGTGAATTTTCCTTGCTGTTCTTATGTTGTCACCTAAAGAAAAGGATACTCCTGTGTTCACCATTACAGACTTCCAAAAGTCTGAAGCTATTAAATGCATTACAGACACTTCACTGTCCAGAAGCTTCAAAAGTAACACTGGGTGTAAACAGGCTTCTTGGCCAGCATGGTAGTATAGCTAATGGCTGTATGTTCTACTTTTTTAAAGCATATTTCGTGAGTGGGTTGTTTGTTTGTTTTTTTTTGTTTTGTTTTGTTTTGTGGTTCTTATTCCTAGCCTTACTTAAAGTAATATTTTTACCAGGCTCAGTTCAAGTAGAACTCGGACTTGTGGCAGCCTTCGTTTTTGGTTGATGCACCTAATCCACAAATTTCCAGGAGAAAGCAATGTTGCATATTTGGGCAGGGAATCTCTGTCTGCCTTTAATTTATATGTAGTCAGTGACTTAGATCTAGGAAGCTGCAAAGGGGAACTATTGCTCAGAAGACAGATAAGCACCTGCTAAAAATTGCAGTATGGTGAAGTTGAATTATCTTTTTTTTCCCCCTCTCACCTTTAAGTTCACTATATATATATATTTTTCTCTGTAAAAGTAGATAATGACAGAATAATAGAATGGATTAAAAAAAAAATTCTTTCTCCCAAAGTTGGCTTTAGGATAGAAGTTTGCCTATGTTGGGCAATGATGCAAAAGCTGCATCATTTGATTTCTTCCTTCCAGGTGTGGCCTAGACTGGATGAGCACCTAGTGTGTGCCCTGATGGAATTCCTGGGTTAAGTTCAATGATTTCTTTTGCTGAAAAGATTAAATCTGGAGATCTTGCTACTTGCATTTGCATTTCACTGTATGTGCAATGCAGGTTTAATTATAGAAATTAAGCCTACCTTAAAGAAACTGCAGTGAAAGTGAATTCAGACAGGTCTCTCTCTAGTTCCTTATTTTCCAACTGGCAAATGCAAGGAAATAATCTAGCAAAAGCACTAAAAAAAAAAAAAACACTTAAAAAAGGGAAAGAAGGAGAAATTCCTTGCGCTGAAGCTCTATGGGCATCCCTGTGCACCAGCAGTGCTGCTGTCCCCTGCCGCGCGCTCGAGGAAGGTCCCGTGTGTCCCCCCGCTGCCCGCGCACGCGGAGCCGCTGGAGCAGGAGCAGCCCCTGAGCCCTGATGAGCAGGGAATGCCCTCCCCGTGCGTCCTGCCTCAAACTGCTAGGGGTGCCTGTGCTCAAATGCTTGGCACTTCATAAATTTGTTATTTTAGTTGCTCTTAACTTCACCCAACAGTAGTCTAAAACTCGTTTGTGGCCTGGGCTGCAGACGCTTTTTTAAAAAACCTGAATAAATAAGAGATTATTATTCTGACTATTTTTTTAATTTTACTTTACTTTTTGGCTAGGATTTGCACTATAAGTTTATGCATACAGGTTATGTACGCCTATCTATGGAGATGTGTTATTTTTGAAGGTCTCTCTTAAGCTGATGCTTTTGAAAAGCAGTGTTCTAGTTGACCTCGATCATCAGGTTCATTCTTTGACAGCTCTTTCTTTGCATTTTCTTGGTCAGAGAGAATGTTGTACAGTTTGTGCTTATGTGTGTGTGGCTTTTTTTTTTCCCTATAATTTTTAGTAAATAGTTAAGAGACTGTTGCTGAAAGCTTCATCCCCCTTCACGTGTGCGATTCAGCTGTGGGCAAGAGCTGAAGCAATAATTAACTGAGCCCCTGGCTGGTGCCCAGGGTGGAGGGGAGAAGTCCATGGGCGAGAGGAACGTGCTGCTGCCGATTTCCAGCCCTGTACAGGCTTGAGAGCTGCTATTAAGCAACAGAGGAGAGAAAAAGTTATCTATTTATGCAAAAAAAACCCATCCTTATGCAGTCACTATATATAGGAAAAGTATTAAAAACTAATATCAGAAAGTGCATTTCTGTTACAATCATATTTCTGTAGTTTTACATTGAGGTTGACAGTGTTTTTAGCTACTTTTTGTGCTCTGTGATAGAGACTCTTGAGTTATGCTGGGGCATAAACATTTCATGCTTCGCACATTGCCAGCACAGAGTTCTTTGCAAGAGGCACACGCAGTTGGCACACTCTAATAGATCCTGGAGCGCTCTGTGAGGCTTAGGGTTAGCTCACTTTCTGTTGGTATGATATGAAAAGGTAGGAGGATCACATCTTAA
This sequence comes from Tinamus guttatus, assembly GCF_059628265.1. NCBI lineage: Eukaryota > Metazoa > Chordata > Aves > Tinamiformes > Tinamidae > Tinamus > Tinamus guttatus. The sequence goes on from NW_028288623.1 coordinate 317,268, forward strand.
TAGGTTCATGCTTAATTTTCTATGTTAATAGTATACTGAAAAATAGATGAAATACATTTCTCTGTTCTAATACATGACAATGAGATCATTTGGCAAGATTTTGAAGAAGAAAATACTTATTTAAAAGAAAAAAAAAACTCTTGTGACTGGTGCTTCTTTACTTCAGAGTAAATAATACTGCTGATATTTGGTTTCCAGAGGTTGGGGGAGTGCCTGGATTCCACTGCTGCCAGGCTTCTTTCCAGAGGCTCGATTGTAGCTTTTTGGTAGAATATTTGTGTCTCCTCGACCTCTCTCAGACTTCAGTAAAAGTTAGAAAAAGCCTAAGAAATACTGTTTTTTGTTTCAGTTTAGAATAATCAAAAGCCGTCGATGCACTTTTAGATCTTAGTAGTAGAAAAGGTGTGTTTTTTTTTTTTTTTTTTTTTTTTTTTTTTCTTCTTCCTGCAAGTAACATTCGGAGAAAAGCAAACTCATTCCAGCTTAATGCGATGCATAGAATATTTTATGCCGTAAAATACTGGTTTTGGTTGCTTCTGTAGTAGTGGGTTACTTCTAATAATTATTTTATTCTGCTAAGAGTTCACCAGTTATTTCTTTTAATCACGGCACGTATCTAGCTAGGTCTGCTGTCCCTTTAGTAGAGCTGAATAGCTCAGAGCCCAGTTCATCCTGTGCCTGTTTACCTTGCTGTTCTTCGTGGGGGATCAGGAGGGGTGACTCTTTAACCAGACAAGGGTACAGACGGGTTGTTCAGTGACAGAAGGATCCTGCCAAGAGGGCTGTCTGTGTTTCGAACGAACTGAATTGCTCCAATTAATCTTCTTTTGTGTGGCCGAAGAAATATTAAAGCATGCGCTGCATCCGTATTTAGACTTCACTTGTAATTTTATTCAGCTAAACAGCTTGTGCCATGATACAGTGAATTGCTTATGCTGCAACTGTGGTTAAAAGCTTCTTGGGCAAGGTGCTCAGAAAGGAGGAAGAGGACAAGTTTAAAGTATTTATTTTGGAGAAAAAAAAAAGTTGTCTTGAATCTGCTGTAAAATCAAATTTCCCACTTTTAATGTTTTAGGTGAAGAACTTTCTTTGGACTTGCTCAGATATTATCTCTGATAGCAATGGAATTCTGAAGGTTTTCGTGAATTTACACCCAGGAGAATTAAGGAACAAGTAAGTATTGACTCTTCAGTTGCATAAACTTTGCTTTTGTGGATATTTGGCTGCTAGTCTTAAGTTTTTTTTGATAAAGTTTTTTTTTTTTTTTTCCCCATCTTCTTTTGAGATATTAAAGTATTTTTTTCTGATCATTTTTTTTGAAGTGCTATGGAAAGCTTGCACTGTAAAGAAGCTTTAGCAGAAGTGGGATTGAGAACAAAACTTCCTCTTTTCAAAGACTTATTCCTTGTTGTATATAACTAAACCATGTCTGGATTTTGTGTGATATTTCAGATGATATATTTGCTTCTATGGTTGTAGTTATAGTTGATTTGCTGTAGCTGGGTGTGTGTTTCTTTCTTTCTTTTTTTTTTTTTTTATAACTGTTTTCTTCTTGGAATTCTGAGTTTAAGGACTAAAATGAAATAGCTTTTCTTCCATCCTAAAATACATCTTAGGAATTTAGAATTTAGAAGGAATTTAAAATCTGGACATGATGAAAAATGATCCTTCTAGGACAAAATTGACTCGGTAGAGTGACTTTAGACTTTAAAGCTCTTCTGCTTCTACCAAAGAAATTGTAATTACTGCAGTGCAAAGGTTCTGAATATAGGTTGTTTTACATGCTAGGATGGATTTGGCTTAATTTTTCTTAAACATGAGGAATTTCTGTGCTTGACTTGATGGAGCAAAGGAGAGTACATTGCCTGTGTGCAGGTAGATCTTTGTGTTTAAAGCAAAGCCTTCTAAGGAAGAGTAAGGGTGGCTTTATGTATATTTGTGGCATTGCAATGAAGGCAATAGTAGCTAAGGTTTTCTTTCTTCCAGTTAATAGTTTCTAAACAACAAGCAAAATGGTAATATCATCTCTTTTCTCAGTGCTGCCTTTTGAGGAGTACTGAGAGTTTCTTCATTGTACTGAATTCAGGCAGGCTTCCTTGAAATGATTTATACTTGTGTTTGTCTTTATCTGTGGTCTGTGCTGCTTCAATAGAAGTATGTTTTCTGAATTTTCAAAACCTTTTAGGTAATTGCCATCTAACCTACCCAGAGATACCCTCATTAATTGCTAGCATAATGGATGGTTATCTTTCTGAATGGTAGTGAGCCGGTTTTATATGACCAAGGGAACACCACATGGTCAAGATGGAAAGTTATTTTTGACTTGTAGCTCTAGCTAGACCCAGGGTTGCAAAACCTGCTTACATGCAAGGTTGTATTTCATTTGTTTCCAGTAGTTTTTTTTGGTGTTGGGAGATACGTCTCCCAAAGCTGCTTGTGGAGAGCCTAGGAAGGGTATTTACGAGTTGGGTAAGTACCTTTGATGATGAGCAGGGTGCATGGCTTGTCCCATCTCGACCTGAAACGGCGTTGTGACGGGGCTCTCTGCTGGTAGTGACAGACCAGGGCGCAGTGGCTTCCTCTCGCCGCTGGCTCTCGCTCCACGCGTCCCTCCCAGGCCTGTCGCTGCAGCACAGGTCACCGAGTCGGTTTGCTGCCTGCATCCTCCCCTCGTACGCGCTTGCGTAACTGGGAGAGAGCAGACGGGCAAGAGCCGACACCGAGAGAATTGCTCATGAAACCACATCCTGAAAAGAGTGGGGCAGCTAAAGCTGCCTGAGCCTTTTCCCTGAAAGGTCAGCAAAACTCATAAAATACCTTGAAGAGTAACTAGAAAATTGAAAGGGCAAAGGGACTCACCTAAAAGCCAGAAAATTAATACAACTTTTTGTCCACGAGACAAGCAGAACATAGGTTGTAACAACAGCAGCCTTCCCAAGTGTAGCAAAGCTCTACTCTTGTAGTCGGAGACAGCTCAGGGCCACGATGGTTCTTCTGAAATTCTCTTGTTCCTCTATGCTTGTGTTCACTAAGGCTGCCAGGGGCCTTGTGGGACCCTGGGAGTTGGTGTGAGGCAGGCTTTTCACACAATAAAAGCCGTTGGATGAGAACAGTTATTTAAGTTTTAAGCTGCATTTAAAAATGAAATATATAGGTGTCATTCTTTCATTCCCCCTTTTTGTCTGTTGAAATGCATCACTCCTTTTCTTTAAGGTGAAATTCTGAATGGAGGGGATGAACCTATACAATATTCTTAATTAAACTTAGCTTAAATTCTGCTGTTTTCTCCGCTCTTACTCAGCTCTGTTAGAACTACACAGGTATGTCCCTGCCAGGGCTATTTATGGCATATTGCTTCTGTCAGTGCATTCCAACAGGTGTGTTGGTTTTGTTTTTTTGACATCCATTTTGCAATGTAGTATGAATACAAGTCTTTACATCTGTATTCCAGTCTAGTTCCAACAAGTTTCACTCCAGCAGTGACTGGGTTGAGGTTTTGATGGAATGGCTGTTTGGCAGCCTCTGTCTGTAAACACTCCAGCACTTTCGGCACATAATGTTTGGGGCAGTCATAGAACAGTTGCATAATCTGAAATTGTGCTTTATGAATATGAGATGATTATAAGGATTGAATGTATGTGTGAGAAGTTGGAAGTTTGTTGCATGAAAAATAATTTCCTGTTGCTCCCTATCATGCTTTTTTTTCATGTAGCACTTGCAAGTCCCCCCCCCCTTTTTAACAAAATTAAAAACTTTGATCTTTTAGAATAAAGACAGGAGAGTGTTATGATAGCATTCACTAAAAAATAACATATATCCTTAAAGCAAAGGAGGAAAAACACTTTTTTTTTATTCTGTGAGGGTGAGTTAATGGACAGAGTTGTTTGATTTAGATACTTTTTAAATTGACTGTTCCTTATGTGTCAGCTTTGTAGGCTGTTAAACCTAAGCCCTAAATGATGCTAAAACTGACTGGCTGTTCTCCCTTTTCTCTGCTGTTGGGAACCCACGCTTTTCCCGCCCGCTTTGTGAATAAAAATATCTCGGGTTCTGAGCCGGGTGAAAGGTCTCTAGCCCCCTACCCCCCATCTCACTTGTAGCGGTAGGAATGTGTGGCTGCACTGGGGAGGGGAGTAATAAATACTCTATTAAAAACAAGTTGTTTTATGGTGTTCTACAGACTGCCAGATTTGGACAGCATGGGTGTTGCATTGCAAACGTATCTTGCATGAATTTGTCCTAGGAATTCTTGAATCAAACCATGACATTTGGCCTCCATGTTATTCTGTGACATGCAGCTAGTTAGGTGTTGGGGGGAGCGGAGGGGAGAATTCTCTTAAAACTTTGTTTTTCAGCTCTAATCATTTTATTGGGATTTTCCCAGCCCTCGTGTTGGGTGACAGCATAGTTAATCATTTTCTGCTTGTGTTCTTGATGTTGTTCTTGTTTTTAATGGTCTCTCTCTTATCCCTCCAAGGCTGTGAGTTTCTGGTAATTTTGTATGGAAGGCACATCATATCTCTGATCACTTGTCACTTTTCACTCCATCTTTTTAGAGTAATATGAGCACAGTGACAAACAGTAATCAAGAACAGTAATCTCTCATGGTAGATTGTGATATAATGATGCTTTCTACTTAGTTTTCCTTCCTACAGTATCCCAATTGTTTTCATTTGCCTTTTAGTTTTGTGGAAATTGTATTTTCAGTGAACTGCCTATGGTGGCTTCGAAGTGGCTTCTATGGGGGTTAACCTACATAACAGACTTCATATTTATTGTTTTTCTTTCCACATTGTGTTTTGCTATATTTAATAATTTTTATAAGACATTTTGTTTCACAATCAGTCCATCACTGAAAATTTTCTGTAGCTGTCCACAGCGAGCTTCATGCTAGGTTATTTAGAGTAATTCTGAGTCTGAATAATCTGAAAAATGTGTCTTTGCAAATATTATGGAAAGCAGTGTATCTGCCCATTTTTCTCACTTGGAGAGCAATGGTTGTTTACTAGTACAGGTCCCAGCACAGATCCTTGAGAAAGGCTATCAGGGCCTCATTCTCTTCTGTCCTTGTTCTCTCCCACCTTAGCATGTGTGAAAGCTGATTCCTTCTGCTCAACACCTATTTCATAGCTGTTGTTAGGTTATAATTCCCGACTGACTTTTCTCTCTCATCCTTATGATAGCCTAGTTTCTTAAAGACCCTCTTGAGGACCTTGCTAAAAGCTTCTCCTGAAACTCCATGTGGATGACTGCCCATGCCAGATGGGTTGCATCGAATGGATTATGTGCGCTCATTGTGCCATACAGTGAATCCCAAGTGGTTAGGCTTCCCTCTCGGAGAATGGGAATGCTTTATTTCCTGTATCGTAAAGCAGCGATGCTGCTCATCCTTGAGCAGGCAGGTGAGGTATGGTGAATAACAAGGGTACCTCCAGCAGAGCCAAGAGGCACTCCTTGTAGTTGTGGCAATGGCATGACATAACTCCGGATGCGTTTTGACCTGTTGTATTGTGTCGCCTTGAGCCAAGCGGCCGCGCGGCAGAACTGGAAATATCGGCACGAGGCCGGTTCCCGCCGCCCAGGGAGCCCTCAGCGCGGCGCAAACAGCCCCGCGTGGTTACCGTGCCGCACGAGCCTGCCTCGGTGGAGGGCTTGGAAGGAGCAAGGAGCAAGCTCTACCCGACAGGTTCCTTTGTCTGAATGCTTCAAACTGGTGAATCAAATACAGCAGAGGCAGCTCTCTGGGAGCCAGGAGGCTGCACAAGTGTCCCCTTCAAGCTGCCTTTTGCTGGGGTTGAGCTGGTGGGAAGTGTCCCCGCTGTGAGCGGAGACAGGAGCCTCCATGACCAGCCTGGTGCCGATTCACCTGCCGGGAGAAGGTGCAGAGAGCTCCCTTGGGCACGGCTGATGGGCAGAGCTGGGCGATGCAGAGGCATGGGCAGTATGCCTGCCTTGAGAGCCTAAATACTCATGTAGAATCTTCTGCAGTAGTCTTCAAGAGCAGCTGATAGGCACCATGCTGCCCTTCAGCAAGGAAGGGATGCTTGGAATAATTCTGGTTTGTGTTCCCCTTTAGAAATATTTTTGAGCCTACTGGATTGTGTTTTGAAAAAACTTGAATGAGGCTCTGCAGTTTGAGATTGCCAAATGTAATGCTTGTGAAATAGTACATGAATGAGTGATTTGTGACTTGTACAGGAAGTTTCCCATAATTAAATATTAGTTCTCTTGTTTATTTTGACATTGATGCTTACACATTTCTGACAGTGCTGCTGTACAAGTGGTATTGTGTGGAAATGGTCTGGAAACTCCGTGATAGAGTTGTTGGGAGGGAGAGTGAAACTGTCAGGTGACCCTAAGGAGCTGAAAATCATCTGTGAATTAACTAGGTTTAACCTGGAAGTTGTTGAGAGGCAAAATGGTCCCTCTGGATTACAAGTCTGCAATTGCTTATTGAGGCAGCTGCTTTCAGTCAAGGCAAAGCTTCAGAAATGACACGCTGATGTGTAGATGTTGAGTAAAATCCCCACCACGGTTGATGAGTATTTGTTGTATTTTTATATGCAAAAATAAACAGTTTTTCTGTGTGGTAAGAAGTTGTGCTGCTTTATACAGAGGACAGTTTATTTCCTGTGAGAAACTGCAGAGTGAAGTCAAAAGACTTTGACACAAATAATTTTTGTTAGAAGTAATTAAAACTGTAGTTGTATGGTGGTAATTCACTGATAAAAGAAGAGCTTAAATCTATTTCTTTTTGTAATAAGCTTAATGTAAGCAGGTAATTACAGTATTTCCATTCTATTTCTCCAGTCCACATCCATTTCATGGATGTGAAAACAGAAGCAGTGTTCAGGATCTCAGTGTGCCGTGTTACTGTACATAATGGACTATCGAAATAATTTAATTGTTAAATGGTGCTCGAGCACTTTTTTCTAGCAATGTATTCATTGCTACATCTAGGGGCCCTGTTTGTGTTCTTGTGTTATGTGGCTGTAGAAAGGCCTTGTGTTCTTGTTTTATGTGTGTACACATATAAATAACTATTGCACACATATGTGTGTACACATGTAAATAACTATTGCACACATATGTACCCAGACAGCTCTGCGTACATAAACTGTGGGGGGTGTGGGTGTGTATACATATATTTGTGTTTGCACTGTGGAAATTTGATCCTCTCTAAATGTGTTATCGTTGGCAGTTGGGACTATTGGGTTTCACACTGGAGTTGGGCCTCTGTGGGTAGCCTAGTGCAGAACAGGCGATTTTTTGACCCGTAATGATTTAATGAATCATTCTATTACTGGGCTTCTCCTGCAAATTGTGGTTGGCTAGTGAGGAGGAGAGATTTAGCATCTGATATTTAGAACTAATTTGAGGATTTTTTATCTTGTAAATTTAATACATAGCTTTTAAAAGACACAGACAAGTTTTGTGTAAGAGTCACAAACTGGGCAGTTAGTAAATGGAAAATCTTCTTTCTTTCTAAAATGTTTTTAAAGTAGTCCACTTATGTAAAAACCCTAAAGCTTGTCATACATACGTGACTCCTCCATTGATGCAGGAACAACTGTGTTTTGCATTTGAAAGTCTTGTCTGTATATTTTAGTAAGGCCTTCCTTCTCTAGAAAGCAGCCTTGTGTTCTCAGATGTTAATTCTCGAAGGATTCCTTTAGCAGATGAATTTCGAAAGAAAACTTACTACAAAAAACTAATGTAGAAAAAGAAGAAGAAAAACCTTTAACAGTGTGTGGTCTTAGAAGGTCTCTGGTAGCACCTTTGCATAGCAGGGATCTAGTAAAGCTGTGGGAATGAACACAAACAATAATAAAAGCTCCCAAAACAACAACGAAAAACTGTTTTCTGTTCCATCTCTTGTCCAAGATGTATCCTGGCCATTTGTGCATCTTGTGAAGTTCTGTTCTTCCATCGCGCACGCTAAAGGTTTACCCCGAGCAACTTCCTTCCAGTGGTTCACCTCCGAGCAGCTTCCTCCTTCCATTGTGCTCTTAAATATGTCTGCTTATGAATCATTAAAAAAGAGAAACAAAAGATGAACAACCTTGGAGATGATGCTTATAGCACGTAGAATTTAGATATTTCTCTTTACAGATAAAGAGCTGAAATTAAGTTGTTTTGACCTTTTAACTCTCCTTTTTGGTAAAGCATAATTGCACAAAAATGTGTCTATTTCCCCAACAGTTTTGTCATCTTAATGATGGTCCAACATGCATAGCAAGCAGAAGATTGTGTTATTAGAAAGGCAAATCCTTGCATGTGTACTAGCAGAGTACGGGTCTAGCGTTTGGGGGCTAATTTGGACCTAAATTTCTTCCATGTGGCTTTGGAAAATCCAAGCTGAATGTTGCATGTTTCCTTGTTCACGAAGTGGATGATAATACGAGGCCATAATTAGGCAGGAACTATTTTTAAATTTGAATTCAAGGGTTTATTCATGGAATAGCCTTACAGTGTGGTTGGAGCTGTGCTGGGAGTGAATGGCATATAGATGCTTGTTATTTTGGGACCTGAGAGGAGGGGAAGCTCCTAAAACTGCTAGTGTTGCTGAATCCCATATATAATGGGCCTGCTTCCCAGTGCTGTAGCTTCTATTCTGCCTTATGGCAGAGGTGACAATGAAGTTTATCCTGGGAATTTTTACTTACTGCCTAGAAATCGCTTTCTTTGCCTGTCTGTGTGGGAAATATGAGGAGCAGTTATGTCACTATAATAGCAAGTGAATGGCAAATTTGTTTACCCTTCAGTGTACAGTATGGGCGGTAAGTTTTTATCCTTTTCTGAGGCCTTAAAATTAGACTTGAGCAGCATAGATTCATGCCCCATAGGGTTTTTTCCAGGAAAAAAAAGTGCATTTAAAATCTGAAGTTCATTACCTTAAGTTTCATTTGATTTGTTTCTCCTAGCTTCATAGAAATGGCCACAGAAACAAATAATGCAAAGTGTCACAAGAACTTGTAGGGCATTTGCTGAACTGATTCTATCAAAAGAAGTTTTGCATTGTTATTACTACATGATTATATATTTTAAATGTGTATAGGTGTTTTTTCAGAGTGCTGTTAGTTTTCATGCCTTAGTTTTGAGATACTACTACATGTGAAGATTGTTATGCTCATATTTACTTAGATATTTATAGGATATATACACATACAAAATGGTTAATGAGCCTATACACCAAAACAAGTACCTAAGTTCATGAAAATGGTATCCAGTATGAGACATCTTAAGAAGCAAGATCCACTTAATAGCTTGAAGCTTTGACTTAAATTTGCAGCTGTGGAGGCCCTGGTTCTCAGGGAATCGGCTTGTGAGGAATCGAGTCATAGGATGTCCCGTGTTTTGTTTCATTTAGTGGTGCTCTACCCTGCTGGGGTCCTTTTAGAGGCAGTAACAGTGCCTTACTGTGCCAGAGATGAGGCTGAGTTGAAAAGCTTTTGTCATTTTCTATGCATTTGTAAGGGAGATGCTTAAAAGTATTAACATTCAGTCTTCCAGTTTTCTTTGTCTTTTTTTTATGAATGTGTCTCTATTTTTGCTCCAGATGCAGGAGTGGGGGGGGGAGAGAGAGAGGAGAAGGAAAAACAAAAACACAGTCATAGGAGGAAGGAGCAAAAATAAACCGAAGATTGTATGAATGTACGGTATATCTCACATGTCTTTTTAAAAAGCTGTTGCTTTTAAAGATTTTTATCCATCTTTTCTCATTAGAAACTGCTGAGGAATTCTGTTTTCTCACAGTGAAAACTGAAGTGCAGGGGGATAGAAAGTCTGGAAGAAAATAATGTTAAGACTTCAGAAGATTTGAGTTACTTACACTGTGAAATTTCATTTCACCTGATAAGTTCTGATGCTTGCATATGTTTTCTATCTTGGGCTTTACTTTGGGCTAATATTTTACTGGCATCAGTCACTGTGCAGCACAGAGAGCAGCCTTGTGAGGAGCTCTGATTTCTCTGTACCCTGCCAAAAAAGGTATGCAGCAAAGGTTGGCAGCATCAGTGCTCTCCTTTGGGTGAAATTTCTTGATGCCCAAGATTAAGCCACAAAAAGTGGAAAGAAAAAAATTTATAGTATTGAGTCTGTTATTTGAAAAAGAAAAAATAGTTTTCAATATAGAAATGCTAAAACATTATATAAAGCAGCAGAGATGGCTTGGTGTTTTTTTCCGCATTTAGTCTGTAAATTTTTAAAAACACTATGAAATTTGGGGGCAGATTTTAAGGTATGAAAGCAATTTAAATGATTCAGTAGTGTGCTAAATAAGCAGAATCATGTGAAAGTGAATATCATCTCATGAGCTTATATTAAATTCTGTGGTTTCTATCAGTAGCATTCTACGGAGTTATCAGATGCTTACTAATTCAATATTGGATTTGCTTGCCCAGGAAGGAATAATATTGAAATCATTGTGTTCCTGTTGCAAAGTTTTGTGGTAGTTGCATGAGATGCTTACTGCTTGTGATGGTGGAAAAAAATGGAATTAAAGGTGAATCATTTAAGTTATTTCATGTATGATTCATTTGTATTTCATTATATTATTATTCTATTTCCTACTCAATGTGTATTTCCCATATGGAAATTATAATATGTATTAAAATACGTTATTCTGAGACCATGAGCAAAAAAAATAATTTAGCTAGGATTTGGCAAAGAGTGCTATAGCTTTCTTCATCTTCTGAGGCTCAGCAAAGAGTTACTGGTGTTTGCATTTCTTGTACCACAATCTAAAAATGGACCTAAAAGGTAAATTGACAGCCTGTATCGATATAGAGATTCCTGCTTTTGCCGGAGGGCGCAGAACATCTTGCCTGATCCCAAACCCTTCCGTAACTGCGCGGTCGGGACTCGAAAGATGACGCGGGCGGCGCTCGCTCCTGGGAGCGCCCCGTGCCGCTGAACTCTGCTCCCAGCGGAGCCGATCCCGCTCGTAACAGTCACGGAGGAGGCAGCTTAAGACTGCGCTACTCTTAAATGATGCTTGTGTAGCTGTTGGATGGGCCTGATGCATCTGGGAAATGTGTATGGTAGTGCAAGAGAGAACCTTTGAACAGGTGCTACTACATTATTATGTTCCAGAACAAATTAGGTGTAATTTTCATATAACTGTCTTTAGAAATGTTTTCTAGAAAAGCGTCTTTCCAACTCCAGATAACTCTTTCCCTTCCTTTCTTCTTCTCCTTTATAAAAATAATGTGAACTATTTTCTGCAGTTTCACCGCATCAGCTTCTTTTCAGTGTCTGATCGCTAGTTCCGGAAAGCAGAGAACTGTAATATGTGAGTATATTTATTTCCAATTGAGAGCATTCATAGATAAAAACACACTGATGTGTGTTGGTTTGGTAGGACTTGTGTAACTAAAGTAAATGCTTTTTTGTTTCATCTTGAGCTAGTGGCAGATAAAGTGTATCAGCAAAAATTCATGCTAATGGTGGTGTATTTTTTTCAGTGAGCATCTTCAAATTAAAGTCATGTTAGAGTGGTATGAAAATCTTACTGTCTTTTGAAAGGCTTCCAGGTTTTTCTGAATTTTTTTTTTTAATTTAATATTCCTGTTTGGTATTTTGCTTCGCTTGATATTCCTCTGTAAAAGCTGAGTGTATAATGCATCACTAGACAGTAAATGTTGCTTTTTTTAAAATGCATTGGGGAACATGTTGTTTGTTCTTTGACTTCCTTGTGGAAGGAACAGCCTGTATTTGTTTATTTTTGTGGAT